>NW_023276807.1:31090954-31208999 GCF_003668045.3 Cricetulus griseus | reverse complement strand
GGGAGGGCGGACTAGAGTTACACAAGCTGTCCACTATACTCAGCTTTTTTTTTTTTTCCTGTTTTTGTTTGTTTTCCCTTTTATTTTTTGTTTTTCAAGACAGGGCTTCCTTGTGCAGCCCTGGCTGTCTTGGAACTCACTCATCCGCCTGCCTCAACTTGCTCCTGAATGAGGGGATTAAAAGCATATGTCACCACTACCCAAATATGCCCAACTTTTACATGGGTGCTAAGTAGAAAACTTGGGTCCTCATACTGGCACAGCACGTACTTTATCAGTTAAGCCCTCTCCTCAGTCCTATTGTAGTATATATTTTTGTTAAATTACTAAATAAAGTCAATCTCATCTTGAATAGTCTCCTACTCTCGTGGTGCTTAAGAATATTTATTCCAAAATCCCAAACTATAAAAGAAACAATGAATGGTTAGCAAACTGTAAGTGGTGTGCTGGTTAGTTTTATGTCAACTTGATACAAGCTAGTTTTATCTGAAAGGAGGGAACCTCATCTAAGAAAATGCCTCCATAAGATTCTGCTGTAGGGAATTCTTAATTAGTGGATTGAGAAGGGCCCAGTCCATTGTGGGTGATGCAATCCCTGGGCAGGTGGTCCTGAGTTCTATAAGAAAGCAAGCTGAGCAAGCCAGGAGGAGCAAGCCAGTAAACAGCATCCTTCATGGCCTCTGCATCAACTCCTGCCTCCAGGATCCTTCCAGGCTCCCCGAGTTCCTTTGATGATGAACAGGAATGTGGAAGTGGAAGTGTAAGCCAAATAAACCCTTTCCTTCCCAACTTGCTTTTGGTCGTGATATTTCATTACAGCGATACTAACCCTAAGACAAGTGGCTAGGTACAATTTTTCAAATGAAGTCTAGAAGCCTAAGGTTCGGAACTTGAAAATTTTCAGTAAAGTTTTCACAGACATGATTTTTATTTTAAATGAAACGGCAGATAAAGGCTCTTTAGTTGTTGCAGGATAATGGCAATGGGGAGAGAAAGTGGATATGGAATGAGGTTAAGTTATTGCACAAATAATGGCAAATAACAGTGTGACTTTATAATAAATGGAATAGAAAAAAATGTAGTGGAAATGTAAATGACTCAAGAAAAGGTGGTAATAACCAGAACTTCTAGTCTGTGCTGGGAAGATGGCTCAGTTGGTAAAATGCTTGCCAGACAAGCATGAAGAACTGAACTTGGATCCCCAGAACCTACAGACAGACATGTGAAGCAATGCATGTTTGTAATCTCAGTACTGAGGAGTCAGAGGCAGGAAGATCCCTAAGATTTGCTGGCCACTCAGGCTAAGCCAAATCTTGAGCTTCAGGGTCAGTGGGAGCTGCTGTCTCAATTTTCATAATATGGAAAGAGACATCCAACATTGGCCACTGGCTCTCACACATACAGACACACGCACATATGGTTATACTCGGCAGAAAAGCAAAAGGAGGAACTTTCAACTTGTGCAGATGGATGGGAAGGGTGCGTGCCTCAACCATCTCAGCTTGTACAGTGCTGCTGGGGCAGAGGAGGGAGGAACTCTCTTAGGTTTTCCCTGCTCTCAGGAATAACCTAGTGCTCTGACATTCAGGGCCCTGTGAAAATTACCACATTACACTACTGACCACTGGGAATCAGTGATAAGCTCTTATACAATGGCATAAGATGTATGTATTTCTATGATCATAAGAAAACTTATTTGCAGGACAGTAAAACAAAACTATCAAATTAAAACCATCATTTGGATTGTGAATAATGTCATGAGATTCTTTTTAATTCATAATGTTTTGAGTTCATAATTTCATTACAGTTAAATGTTATCAGGAGTTTCTATCTAGAAGCAGGCATATATACATGTTTTAGTAACATTAAGAGAAAAAAAATTCACAAAACATGAGGTTTAACCAGCAAGTTGGGTTAGTGGGCTGTAGCTAGGGGAAGTAACAAATTGTAAGACTACTGTTGATAAAGTTCGTGATGATGGCAACTTCCCTTGTCTCCATGCTTACTCAGATTTCTCATCTGTATGACAGTCTTATCCGTGTGAGGGCTGGGGAAAGATAAGAACTATGAACTGACCAAGCTTGGCACCTGGATTATCACAACAAACATTTACACTCTGGCAAAAGTGGCTGTGCTTTCCACCAGTCAAAAGCAGACTCTGAGTTCAGGTTTTTAATCTATCTTGGATGAGACAATGAGAGCCTGACTTTCTGTGGGTGTGAATAGTCTCCCATTTTTAAAAAGGGAGTAGGGGGTGCTTACATGGCTTTAGGACTCTATCATTCTAAAAATACTGTCTGCAGCTGTTTAAAATTTATTTTTTTAGACCATAGCACCACTGTTTGGTTGTTTCCAATTTCTCAGACCACAAATAGTAAAAGTGTACTCAGTCTACTGCAAACATAAATAGCAAATGCACGCTTCAGCACTTTTTAAAGGATATGGAAATTGGCAACAAAAACACAGTTCATGTTGAAAATTTACGACAGCCTGCCATATTTCTTCAGAAATACAATCAGGTAAAAATTAGGAAGATCTCTACCAGCTGGGTGGTATTTTTATGTTTTTTCACTTATATTTTCACTCGCTGAAAGACTTTCATTATGCAACTTCTGGCACTTGATAAAATAGAGCAATGGTACCTTTGCTAAAACCACAGTTTCTCTGGTTATGTTTAGCATTACACAAACATCCTTCACCTTAGATATCCTTTCGAATTGGGTGTTTAATTGGACATGCACTGAAGACATGATCTTTTTCCAGAATAGGATACTTTCTGGATATCATTAACGGGCACAATTGCGTTTTTACAACTTCTTAAAAGTGTGTGTGTGCATTTCAACTATTAGGTATTTGGTTCTATAAAAGGCATTGTGAAAATATGGAGGAAGGGCATAAATATAAAACAATTTAGACTGCTCTACTGTGTAGCTACAAATTAAAAGAAGGAAACAAAACCGTAGGAAATATGTAAAAAGCCACAACATGAATTGTATGTCCTTTCACTGTTCTGGATATGTAAGAAATAACACACCTTCTGTTTGTAGGAGTTTGAGAAGTAAGAAAAACATTCATGGTGTGAAAGGTTGTTAAAATAAGTAATATTTAATGTTAAATTCAACAAAGAAAAAAGTTATACACTAGGAATAAATATTCAAAAATCTATCTCTTACCTAATGTTAAAATGTCTTACTTTAAATATTTAAACTAGGAATACTAAAGACTTAAAATCTGTGGAATTTAACACTAAAAAGACAAATGATCAAATGATTAAATGGAGAAAAATAGCACTTGGTAATCTTAGAGAATTTACTTATTATCTTGCTTTTCTTGAAAAAACTTAAATGAATAATTCAAAAGTTGGTGACTTGGATATGGTGGCATATGCCTGAGGCCAAAGGATCATTTGAGCTTAGGTACTAGCCTGAGCAACATAATGAAACCAATTCTCAAAAGGTAACAAAAATCAATGACAACAGTCTATACTGCAACCTACTTATCTAAATGAGCTGGAAGAAAAATAAACCTAACAACCTATTTTTAGGGCCCCATAATTTTTATCAATCATGCTTCATAGATGAATAATTTCAGATTCACTAAGTACATGATTTTTCACTGGATGAGAGTATCCATGTCTCTTATAAGAGTTTCAGTAAACTACAGACAATGAAAAGTCAAATTGTGCAATGAAACAAAACTAAGGTCAAATGAATGAGAAAGACAACTGAAAATGTTCTTGAGTGCTGGAAAAATAATTGAATTTATTACTTTTTAGCTGACTGAAAACAAGATAAAGACTGTGAATTCCAGGCATTTTGAGGCCCTTATCTCCTTCCTAAGCACTGCCTCTTTCCCATCCTTCTCTTATCCCGGGATTTTGCGAGATAATGTTGAATGTGCAACATTAAGTATCAAGTTAAATCTCAAAAAAAGTGGAAGGAATAAACTATATAACAACTTGAGAAAGGTAAAGGTGTGTTTTTCTCATCTCTACCAGCAATGATTTAGAATATAAACTATGAAGTCTTCTTGGGTTAGCTTTGTCCTATTTTGGATGCTGTGTGGTTAACACAGGCTTGACAGCATGGCACGACCGAGGTCCTGGGGGCTATCTACAAGTCTCTCAGAGTTCGCAGCTAAACCTTTTGGTCTCTTCAATGATATAAGAAAGGTTAGCTGCTTGAAACTACCCATTATTGCTTTAGAATGTCATTAAATCACATTTTCCTAACATAAGAGTGGATCTAATCAATATGAAAGCCAGGAACAGAATAATATTTTTCAAAGGGCTTTTCAAATGGAAATTTACAGTCTAGTGATGCAGTTTTCTAATTTGAAACAAGATTGCTTTTTACAAGATTGAATGTCATTTTGTATTCAGAACAGCAGAGAATAAAGAATAAAAGTTAAATGTCTACCTCATTTGCTATAATCATAAGTTCTGAGATGGAAAGAAATACAGAATTCAACACTAGCAGCTAATGGAACATATAATCCTTGCAATTTAAAAAAAAAAAAATCTTCCTCCTGATACTATATAGTCACTTTGGATTAAAAGAACATTTTCCCCTTATAGTAACCATGAAGAACAGAGAGCAAAAGAAAAAAATCACTGCCAACACATTACAATGATTTGCTGAATATTTAACTTCTGGAAACAAATCTAGCTTCAGAACCTAGGAATGGCCACACAGCAGCGAGCCATGCCTAATCGACTACAACACACAGCCCTCCATCTCTGAGTGGAGAGGATGCATTGATCTCAAGAAAGCTCCTGTGATCATGGGTTGGTTACAGCTCCATCTAGTCTGAGTGATCTGAAATAACGGCACTGGTGATCCCAACACATTCATTACTACCATGCAGTCAGCATCTGTCCCTTAGAGAGTAAACACCAACCTCCACCATCACTGTTGGTGTAAGCTCTAGACAACAAGAAACTAATCACATGTTCAGGGTTACAGAGAAATGTGAGAAAATAGCTACCACAGACACATCACAACAGATTCATCCTGTACAAACTTTTTCTGTTGCTTTATTACATTTTTAAATGCTGAACCATCATCCTACTTAAGAAGGCTGTTGAGATGTTTGAAGACAAGCTTTTTAAAATCAGAAATGGAAAAATCTATATTTTAAATGTTATTAAATAGAAGATAACGACCTACATTTATTTTAAAATAATTTTTAAATGTTCTTGTTTAGCTGGATTAATTATCTACACATGATTAACAGTTATTTCTAATACAGTAAGTTTAGTTTTCCTTGTACTCTCTCCCCCCAAAATTACCTTCATTTTTAACTATTTTTCATACCACTTAGAATTTAAACTATACACAACTAATATAATCTGAGACCTATTCTTCCTGGTTACCTGAGGAATGGGTAATTAAGTATGGACTTTCATGGTCACTTACACATTAATTTTATGAGAAAACAATTTTCCACATTAAGATTGTTTCCTAGGCTTTTTATAGTGAAAACAAAAAACAAAAAAACAAAAAACACTTCTTTGGGAGCAAAGGATACATCAAAAGGACTAGGATGCCAAGAGACTCCTTCTCTTCAATCATGGGCAGCAGCAAAGCCTTCCGAGGCTACAGATTGACAAGGCAGGTAATTCAATAGAGGCGCTAACTCTGCAGTGGCTCCCAGTAGCATTGCTTTCACATTACTTCAAACCACTGGTAACCCTGTGGCAGCTTCTGTGTTGCTGTGGGTATCTTTCTGTCTTTAACCCTCAAAGTCCTGTCTTCTGTCTGTCAGCAGTAGCAGAGCATTCACAACTCACAAATGGTTTCTTTTTTACAATGCATGACTTTGAACTGACTTTAAAAAAAAAAAAATCAGTTAAATGCTGTGTTTCTTTAAGACCAGAGCCTTATTTATGAGAGTCTGTGGCTTAACTGAAAACAATTTTTCTGTTCCAAAGCAACTCAATCAGTTTGAGTCTGAAATGCCATAAACTAGCGTCCATCCACCAACATAAATGTGTGCAGAAAAGGCACTGATGCCAATGTTATAACCCTTGTCAAAGAAATTAGAGACAAAATGAAAAGCCAAACTAGAGAAAATAAAACATTTATAACTTTTAAAATTACAATGTATCATAAATGTAAACACTTGTGCAATATCACTTATTCAAGCCAGCAAATTTAATTTAATAAAGTCCAAATATGCGAATATGGTGAGTACCACATTTATGACACCATGATCCCTCCATACATAAACACTTAAAATTCCTCAGTGGTGGTGTACAAGGTTTGTTCATTAAATGCTCACATATATTTTACATATTTCTAAAAAGTTAGCAATATTAAATTAAAAGTGAAAAATTCAAATGTTACTTGAAAATAAGAATTAATGCATTAATGAAAAATTAACCCACAACCAAAATGTCTAGTAAAACAGCTATAGCATATAAACATTGCATAACCTTAGAATCATGTTCTTAAATGCAAAGTTGGTAGAGCTACTTCACATACATCCTAAGGGACCATACTGGGAGTGCACTATGAGAAAGCATCTAGCAATCAAACATGCTGCACTTCATGGAGCCGCAGAAGAGCCGCAGAACTGAGCGCCTGCACATGGCATAAAGCGGTACGCAGTGGAGTTCCAGAGACCCATGCTTATCCAGGCCTGCCTACCTTTACACACACCACAGCAACACAGGAATCTTTAAAAACTGGAAGATAAAACGCAGGTTTCACTGGTATCATTCTTCAACCAAATTTATAACGCTTGCTTATTTGAGCTGACTACCCACAAGCCTTCTAGAAAATTAATATAGATGTAATAAATGTAACAAATGCTCTTCTGTACTTTTGCCATCTACATTAGTAACATCAAAATGAAATGATGACCTATTAATCTTAATAATCATGTATAAATATTCAGACAAGACAGAGATGTCACTGTCTTATGAAAAGATGAAGATTTCAACCTAATCAAACATGTTAAAGTCAAAGATAAAACAGTTGTTCTGATAAGTAACAACAGTTACTTATTTTAAATACCTATATTAATCCTTATTTTTATTTATTTAATTCTTCATACTTAAATTGAATGACTAATAACACTAATTACACTTTATTGTGAATTAAAAGTTATCCTATAATTGTCTTCTGCATTAAAAACAAAACAGAAATCTACAGCTAGCTGTAAGAATTAGCAAATGAAAATATTCTCATTCACCAAGTGAAATATGAGCTATCCATTTAAATTGCTGGCTTGTTGCTCACTAAGAAGTGGTTTATTTCTTTTTCAATAAATAATGTTTCCTATTTGGATTAAAAACGGGAAGATATACCACCAACAGAATGTGATTTTCTCTAATGAGAGTTAGTTACTCCATGTTCCTATTTAAACAATAAATTAACATATCAACACTCTCTACATTTGTATAAATGTTAAAATAGCTAGGTGAAAGTGAAAAACATAATGGAGTTAGTTTCAGAGGGTGTTAGCTGCCTAGGGTGGACTGGATTAGAATGGAGTTAGTTTCAGAGGGTGTTAGCTGCCTAGGGTGGGCTGGATTAGAACAAATACATTGGGCACATAATGTTTCTCACTCTACAGGAAGTACAGAGAAGGACGGAGAGAGCTTCTAGCCAGATCTTCACTCAGATCTAACGTTTGTGGACGCCACTGTAACTGAAAGACATTCCCAAACAGATAGCTACAGACCTCAGTTTCCTTTAAAATAATATGCCTGAACATCTGCTCCAACAAAAACAGCCATGTCCTTAAACTTTACCAAATTGCCTTATGCTTACTTTGTAAAATATTACTACTTTGCTTTGCTTTAATTTACAATCGGTTAAACTAATAAAATGCTGTTCAAATTTCCAAATTTCATTAAATGTTAAAAAGTGGTAGTATGGTCCCGAATTAACAGTTTCCATCAGTGACTTTCCAGGCTTTCAGATTTCAATTTACCTTCATGCAACTTCCTAGAATGATATAAACTATATATTTTCCTATTTTAATATCAGGGTGACTTAATTTTCAATTACAAACTTGATTATGCCTCCTCCAAAGAGAAGATCAAGTTTACAAAACCAACTGTCAAAACTAATGCTGTTTTTAGTTTTTCTCATTTTTTATACCTACACAATAATTATAAATTAAAAATAAAACAAACCATATGCTATTAAATCATGATATATCATATGGATCTCTAATGCATGACGATGAATTTCTTGAACTTTGTATAAAAGAATGCAAATACCTACTAAGATTACAGATAACTATGAAATAAAAGGTTTCAAATCCATTATTTAAAAAATAACAAGAGAATTATATATGCAGAGAAAACAATAAGGCATTCATACTTCCTAGTGGAATATTTAAAAATCTGACACTGACAACTTTAATTTACTATTTATCTGACAGTAAATTCAAAACTGTTAATAAAGTTAATGGAAACTTAATCAGATTGGTTTTACTCAATGATGTTTTTGTACTGAACAGTCAAATGTCCCATTTAGAAAGACTACCTAAATAATTTTATTCATAAACTTTTCTTAATAGATAACACCATAAAAATGTACAATATCACCACTCCTCCAAAAATATTCCTGCCTTGAAACAGCCTTGTCATTTAATGCAGGATAGGATATAGACTAACGGAATAAGATGAGGCAAGAAATCTTCAAAGAAAATTAATAATCCATACAATAGCTTTTAGTTCTACTCTGATTTTCAGGTACACATATTCATCACTTGGAAGGAGAATTTATGACTATAGGCATGACATACATAACAGCATATCATCCACAACAATAAGGTCCTACTGTGACTATAGATATGACATACAGAACAATGCATATCACATATGACAATAAGATCCTACTGTGACTATAAGTGTGGATACAGAACAGAGCATATTAGCCACAACAATAAGGTCCCACTGGTGGCACACTCCACAAAGGTAGGTATGACATACACAACAAAGCATAAAACGCATGACAATAAGATCATACTGATGGCAGACCCCACAAAGGATGTCTTGTCTGATGGTTTGGAATAAAAGCACAGGTCAAAAAGAACATGAGAGAATACGGAGGTATGGAACAGGAGGTGATGACAAATGCGGAATATGAAGACAACACGGGAAAAGACAAGAAGAAGCTAGACACCCAAACCTCAACCCTCTGTTTCAGCCTCTCTCACCGGAGCTGTGTCTCTCCTCTTCCTGGTCCTCCTCCCCCTCTTTTCCCTCCTCTCCCTCTCTGAGCTCAACTACAACTTTATAAAAGATTTCCTTAACTATGCCTCTGCAACAGTTCTCTATCACAGGGCTTTTATGGGGGTATTAAGATGATTTCACTTTTAACTTTATTTCAAACCGTGGCTTTCTTTAATAAGTTACAAGTTTCAATGGGAAGGAATTTTATATCCCTCATTTATTCTACTAGTCCTGAAACTCAAGACAAAAGTCTAAAAGAATAAATATTTGCTAACTGCTAAAGCAAGAAAACTCAAAAAAGATAGGAAGACCCAGGTTATAGGCACTCAGATGACACTATGGTGGCACACAGATGATCCTGATTCCTGCTGACATTCCTACCACACATCCCTCCATCTCTGCATCGACCAAATCAGCTTCACTCTTCACTTTTGGGGGTTTTACATACTGACTCTCATATAACACTCCATTGAAGGGGAAACATAAGTTTTCAAGCCTCTATGCTGAATCATTTCCAAACCCAGATGACTCTCTCCATACTTAGACCATCTTGTCTTCTTGCTAGCACCGCTAATGCCCATCTGATAGAAGACACCCCAGCCACCCAAGCTGATCTCAAAGCACTGCAGTGCTGCTCCTTGTTCTCCGCATCCAGTCAGTCAAGAGTGCTGCTGCTTCTCTCTTCCTCCCTTGTCTCTTCTCACAGCTGCCAGCTTAAATAGAAGGATTTGTTTTATTCCTGGAAGTAATCAGCAGCTTCTTAAAACAGCTCACTTGATTCCAATAACTCCTTCTTGAAATACATGCATGCTGGATTCATATTTCTCAGTCCTGTCATTTCACCAACTAAAAAAATGGTTTCATATCTTTAAAAAAAAATCCCTTGTTTGTTTAAAAAACAAAAAAGCTTCCTCTAGAACATGGATTCTCAACCTGTGGGTCACATATCACATATTTACATTATGATCCACAACAGTAGCAAAAGTAGGGTTATGAAGTAGCAATGAAAATAATTTTATGGCTGGAGGTTACCACAGCAGTAGGAAGGGTGAGAGCCATTGCTCTAGAACATGCCCAATCGCTTCTCAGCCTTTTGGCTAAGATCAAGTGTAGAACTTGCCCAAACCATAGTCAACATAGTAGCCCCCTGCGCTCTTTAATCAAGCTGTTTCCCCAAAGCACACTCTTACTCAAGCAGCATGTGGTAGACTCTCCACACGCCTCTCTACACAACCTAAAGTTGCATAGTTTAAGAATGGAGGCACATTAGACAGTTTTGAAAATTTAAGCTTTGGGAATGACTTTTCGTTTTTCCAACACTTCTGTAGTTTGTATATCCACTATAGGGGGAGGCACCTACGATACGCATTTTATAGATGAACAGTAAGCAACACATTCAACGTGACACTTGTGGCACTATTGGTAGTGCTGGTGGTATTTTATGACATTCTCAAAGCTAGACCTTTTTCTAATAGTCCAGCTGTCTTCACAGGAGCCATTATAGCACAATTATGAGACAGGATTCAAATGTGATGGAGTATAATTAATATTCCGTTATATTCACTTTCAGCTATTTGTGTTTCTGCTTGTTCAAGATGCACTCATTTAATAAACATTTACTGAGACCTTGCCATGAGCTAAGAAGAATCTATCTTAACAGGGGAAACTAATGAGTCCCCATGAATAGTCAAATACACAACTTAACACACAATGGAAGACAGTAGGTGCAGGTACGAGTAAAAGGGAGGGGAGCTATTTTAAATGTGGTGACTACTGAGGCCTTCAATGATAACATAATCTTGAAGCAAAGCCATGGAGGAGGTAAAGACATGAAGGAGTACATGGGTCTTCAAGGAAAGATTCCAAAGGGTTTAAGCTGCAGAATGACCATAAGTCAGTTCAGTTAAAGTGTTCTTTGTAGGATTGTAGCTGACAGTAAGAGTGAGGCTGCCAGCATTAGGAACAAGCATCAGAAGACAGGAATGAGGCAATGAAGCCCTTCATGAAACACATGGCTTTTACTCTGATAACAAGAGCGTTCTAAACTGGAGTAAGGGAATGTCACTGGGATTTCTTAAGTTTCTCTGGTCATCATGTGAGTAGTAAGATGAGGGGTAGGAACAACTCCTGTAGGAGTTGGGAATCAAAGAATACAGAAAGACAGACCAGGATTTTCTATAAAACTCCAATGGGAAGGAAGCAGCAGTAGCTGAGCCAATATGAGCAGTAAACAGATACGAAAGCTGTTAAGATACTGCCAACAATGAATAAGAAGAGACAGAGTGGATGGCCAGGATTCCAACCTACAACTTTGGTCTTGAATTTGCTCCCCAGTTACATAGCCCTCCTACCTTATAGTATGTATTTGTGTGCTTGTAGTTGGCTTAGCTTCTACTGGCTTAGTACCAGCTGCTGACAGATCTCAAGTAACATTTTAGGTTGTCTATCTGCTTTTACTTTTGCATTATTGTGTATGGATGATATGTGTAGGGGGTCACTCGTGTACCAGAGCTCACATATAAACACAAGAGGACAACTTTGTGAAGTTGGTTCACTCCTTGCACCTTCATGTGGGCTCCAGGGATCAAATTCAGGTTGTTAGCTTTCCTTGTCATGGCTTCTCCCCACTAAGCCATATTGCCATTCCTCCTTACCTAGAATTTTGAATATGGCCTGTTGCCTTGAATTATTCAACTTCTAACTCTAAGTTACATTCCTGGGTTTTTTGCTTCTCCCCTTATTCTCAAAGCTAGCAGGGTGGCTACCTTGGTCCTCAGTCTGTGACTCAGCTTTCAAAGTCACATCTGCCCCAGAGTTCAACTCATGGCTCCTTCCATTAAGTGCTTTTGTCACTATACTGGGACCACACTGATAATCCTAGTCATCTTACAATTGCAAGACATTTAATTTGATCACATCCACAAATCCCTTTTAGCATGTACAATAATACATTGACTAATCCAAGGATTAGGATAAAAATATTGTTGGGGTACCATTATTCTGTCTACCAAAGTAGTTTAAGGATTTGAGGGCATAAGTCTTAGTAATATTTTAGGTCTGTGGTTATAAGACGGCTGTAATAGCTCATTATCAGACCCAAATTCAGGAGGACAGGGAAAAATGAGATGAGCCTTGAGCTGAGCCAAGTCCTTTGATGCACTGTCCCCCACTCTTCCACCCCTGTGAAGTTCATCTTCACTCATCATTCTATCTATGTGGAATTGTGTATTAAATATACTGTTATTTTTCCCCTTTTTGTACAAAGAGGGAAAATATAAGAACCAGAAATCTTCCAAAATAAGCAGCTGCCACTGAAAACAATAATAAATTAACAAATTGCAAGTATGCACACTTAGGGATGGAAAAAATCTAATTTTTCTAAAAGTTAACACTTTTATTTTTAACATTCTACAGGTCTTGTACAATGAAGACAGTAAGGTCCTATTTGTCCACCCCTACTGTCTGTCTAAATTGTTCTGTGAAGCTGTAAGAACAGCACAGGTGGGACAAACACACACCACACACATACATTGAGCATGTACCTGAAAACCTGCTTTAGTAACAAATCTACTTCCTCAGTTATGGCCGTGTGAATGACACACATCCATTCCACAGGGTTTTTCAGACCACCTCCTCTTACCATGATGGCATCAAGAATTGAGTTTCTACCATCAGTACTTTGAAAGACACACACAACATCCCCTTCATCATTAGGATTCATATTCTGGGTGCTAAGGAGAGGCCTCAGCTGGTAGAGTCCCTGCCATGCAAGCATGAGGGTCTAAGATCTGAAGATTCCCAGAACCAAGGTAAAAACACAGGTATGGCAGCACACACCTGTAATCCCAGTACTGGGGTATGGGAACAGGAGGATCCCTAGGGATTATCTGCCGCCCAGTCTAGTCAATTAGCAAGTTCCAGGTTCAATGTGCACATAAAAGATTCCTATTTTGTCTCTTAAGTACATCTAAATTGCCTGTGTCTGAACCACAAAATGACCCTAAAGCCCAAAACAAGTGATGGTGATGATGATGATGATTATGGTCTACATTCATCCAGCCATCCTTAGGCTAATTAATACAAATATTCTAGTGGCGAGATTTAGCACATTCATGTCTTCAACTCCATTGGTCACTTAAAATCATACTTCATTTTGCACAGTTCACATTTCTGTCCTGCATTTCTTATGTAAATTTTCAAGTACATAGGTTGGTTGCATTCTTTTAGCTGAAACACGTATTGTGCTGTTCCTACATTTTCCATTCAGGTCATCCTTACAGCTCCACTACAAGGTGTCCCTTTTCCTGGAACTTGCTCTTCTGGTGGTCTCAGTTCTGCCACTCACCTTGGAGGTCTTTATGTACATGCACAAGCCTGTGGCTAATATCCATCCACTGCTCTCTAAGTTCTCTCTCTCTGTCTGTCTCTCTGTCTCTCTCTCTCTCTCTTTCTCTCTCTCTCCCTCTCTCTCTCTAACACACACACACACACACACACACACACACACACACACACACACACACACACACACTTCATTTTTCTGCATTCTGCCTCAGTGCTCTCATGTTTCCTCAGCTTGAGAATCACAACACATCGCACTGAATGAAGTCAGAACCCACTCTTCAAATATAGCTCTGAACACAAGAATTCTGGTGTTCAACTGATCCTAAAGTGGCTATCCAGACAGAGAATACAAGGAAAACAAAAGGGTTAACACTGTTAATTTATAAAAATCCACTTAATATGAATGTCTCTAAAGGAAAATGAAACCACCTATAGTTCACAGGGGGAAAGCATAAATAGCCAAAACCATTTCCAAAGTTCAGTATCAGTGAGAAACATGCAAGTCAAACAAATGGTCAGTTTTAATTGACAAAGACAAAACACATACTAGTATTGGTAAACTGCCAGGGGAATAAATATTCATAGCCAATGTTAATGAGTAGGATTAAAATAGTCATTAAAAATTTTGATAATGGGACTGAGGAGGTGACTCAGTCAATAAAAGTGACTACTGTGTAAGCTACATGATGACCTGAATCCAATCCACAGTCTCAGCACCCACAATTAAAGAACAAAAACAAAGCCAGGTGTGATGATCTGTGCTTTTAGCTCACAGTTGAGAAGCAATGACAAAAGGATCCCAGGGGCTTCTTGGCCAGCCAAATCTAGATAAACTGGCAAGCCCTGGTTCAGTAAGACAAGCTGTCTCAACAAAATAAGGTAAACAGCAATAGAGGAAGACACCCAATGTCAATCTCTGGACTCAACCACACACAGAAGCACATGGACACACACATACATACATATGCATACACACATTACACACACACACACACACACACACACACACACACACACATACACACACACAAAATTAGTTATAATTCTAAATGTCCACCCTATGAAAACTTTGGTTTCACTTACAGAAGTGAAGTCTATGATATCTTGGACCAAGTTATCAAGAAGTCAAATAAGTGTTTGCTCAATATTCTAAAGTATGTAACAGTATAAATGTCTGATATTTTTAGCCTTAATCATAAAAGAGAAAATGCAGGAGCTGGAGACATGGCTTGGTACTTTGCTGTTCTTACAAAGGGACCCAGATTCAGTTCTTACCTCCCACACAGCAGCTCATAACCACTTGTACAAGGTACACAGACATACATTTAGGTAAAACACTCAAACACATAAAATGAAAATAAGTCCTTTAAAAAAGGAAAGAAAGGGGAAATTTAGAATTAAGACAATATGCTTGATCACTAATTCCCTATATTTAGCAAAAGATTTACTAAATTCTCCTCTGAGATTCAATACACTATGTGGAACTTTGAAAGTTGGAGCTAAAGAAAGACTACTTCAAAGGTCCCACAATGCATTTCAGTTTACATAAGTTACTACTTAAATGTAAACAGCCATGCCAATAATGTCATTAGCATTCAAAATAATTCCAAGATTGTGAAATGAAAAAAAAGTTAATATATTGAAAGCAATTAACTCCAGGAAGAGACTGAAACAATAAAGCAATGTATAAATGAGCAAGCATTGCACAGAACACAGTATCAAAGGGGCAGTGACCACCCAAGTACAGCACGGCTGGGAAGGGAGAAAGCAGTTCTCTACAGCACCTTAGGAAAAAGCTTAAATGTGACCACACACATGCCCAATTCATGCAGTTAGAGAGGAGAGAAAATGACTGGGGAAAATTATCTAAAACTTAAGCAAAAGAATAAATTATGGCAAACAGGAAAGTCATGTGATTGACAGCAGTAAAAAATGAAGACAGTAAAATCGGGGGAAAGGAAATGAACTCTAACACCAAGAAATGTGAAAGAATGAAGGAATTTCTGTCTAATGTTTAACTCTATGGAGAAAAAACACTACAATATGCTATCATAGAATATGGATCATAGAGTGTTGAATATCTTAAAATGAGATGGTTCCAATCCACCACTTAGGAACATTCTGGAAAAACACATTTATGATGACATGAAGGGTAGATACGAAATGCCAGTTCATAACACAAAGTAGAGAAACCAAGTACCAAGAGTATAAACAACTGGAACTTCCTACAAGGTGACAACGCTTACATGAAACTATTTACTATGCTTATAATCTCAGCAATTGGGATGTGGATGAAAGATAACAACTGGAGACCAGCCTGCACTACATAATGAGATGCTCTCTCAAAAACCTAAGAAAAATGAAAACATTCATTCACTAACATCCCAAGAAAACTGAACAAGCTGTACTTACAACAAGAACTGGCACCAGTGAGTGGCCTGCTATCCAGCTGACAGCTCGATCCCTAGGCCAGGGGGAGAGAACCCATTCCTGCCTGCCAGTTTGTCCTCTCGCCTCCCCATATGTGCCATGGCAAATGCACAGGAACATCTCCCCCACGAAAACTAAATAAATAAGTATGAAGATGAAGATTAATCATATTGTGACTTACGTTCTAGCTGTTTGCTACCTAAGGGTTAAAACAATACAACTAACAGCTCTAAAGCATTGCTACCACAGATTTTACATCTGAAACCATATTAACAGTTTTGTTCTTCAGTGCCTGATGGCAAATCAGCATTTCATTCATTCCCACAAAGAATAAGATACTTCATTTATATAAGAAGTCTGGGATGCTCTTAATACTACTGAAGCACATGTTGTCTTGACTATACAGCACTGTTACTTTAATATTTTTATTCTACCTCATATTTTTAAATGAACTGAGCAATTTGTAATTTGAAATTAGTATAGAAAAGTCCTGAGAAAGTACTGGTAAGGGGGAATCTTGGAGAATCATTTATCAACAAAACACAAAAGAGTAAAATGTTGGCTACATGCTATAAAATGTCATTCTTCCATGATTTAAAGTCATGTTTGATAACAAAAACAAAAACTACAAAAAATCTAATGATGAAGATAATATTTAAGAGAAAGAAAGTTAAGGAAACCCAAGTAGAAATAAGAGTGTAGAGCTTCATCTGAAGACTTAAAATGCTGAGACCATAGACTTCCTGTCACTTACGCATATTGTAATACCCAAAGCAACCAATATGCAAATAACACATAACAAAAAATATAATAACTCCTACTGTAAATAAAAAGAAAAAACATGCAAGTACTCATATAGGAAGGAAAGGAATGAAGATAGGAAAAGTACACAGAGAAAATTAAATGGGAAAATCTGTAACATTAAGTTTAATGGAAACAGCTGAAATATACCATTTTAAAGGACAGGGTTTGGCAATGTACATAAAAATAATCTTTTGTCAAAGATTCTGTATTTGATAATGTCTACAAGTGTCAAAATAATACACCAACTCTGTAAACATGGATGTAGTTAATGCATCTCCCCTCTACAGGGTATATTCTTGCTCGATTATTTTCTAATTACACCCCCCCGAAGAAAGAGAGGGAAGTGGTATGGGCACTGAAAGCAAAGGTAAGGAAAATGCATAACATGAAAATACCAACACACAAAAAGCAGAATAGCAATGTTAAGGTAAATACATTAGATTTCAGAGATAATAACTAGACACAAAGAAATGTATTAAGATCAAGGAGTCAATTCACTAGGAAAACAGAACAACTCTATAGATGCTACCCAAAAGCCAGAGTCTCAAATACAAAAAGCAAAAGCTAAGAGAAAACCTAGAATCATCGACTGCAGATTCTAATAGCCCTTCTCATAAGTGCTAGAGACCATTCAGAAAGTCACCAAGGGTCTAAGAACCGTAAACATACACCAAGAGACCAACTGAAACATAACGAGCACTGCACCAGTAGCAATGCTTGCAGGAGGCTTCCCTATCTATGTCCTGGGCTATGAGACTCATTTTCAACAAATTACAATGAGTGAAACTCAACCAGTCAACTATCTATTCATAATAGAATCAAACCAGAATAAATAAAAGACAAAAAAAATCCCTAAACACATGGAAATTAAACAGAATAATTCCATATAATTGGGAGGAGAGGGAGAAAATCAGGAAAAATTCTAAAAATGAATAAAACTGCATTACAATTAAAATATAACTTATCAAGTGAGCACATGTCAGGAAACTGCATAGACAAAGCTGAGAACATAAAGAAAATTGTCTCAGAGCATGACTGTGGCTGGAGAGATGCTCAGTGGTTGAGAGCACTTGGGGCTCTTGCAGAGGACCTGGGTTTATTTTTCATGTCAGGATGCTCATAGCTGCCTGTAATACCTGCTCCAGTGGATCTGACAGCCTCTTCTAGCTTCCACCCATGTGTGGCATACACACAGAACACACAGTCACAGAAATAAAAAGAAACCTTTAACATAAATCAACTCATAGAACTGGGGTGAGGGGCAAATCAACACAAAGCAGAGTCAAAAAGGAAATAAGAAGACACAAATCTGAAAATACAAGAACACACAGAGGGGAGAAAATGGAAAAAACAGGCAAATCTGAAATACTGGCAAAAAGAAGTAAAAAAAAGTATAAGTCACAAACATGAAGAATGAAAACTTCTATAAATTTTGGACTTTGGAAAAATGGTGGCTCTAGATGATGAGAGTGGACAATATGACACAGGAGAGAGTGACCTGAAACCAGAAAAGGAAAGAAGAAAAGAAAGGGTCTATGATAAAGGGGCTAGTCTGAACCTGGACCACTGTAGCAGATACATGGCACTGGGTATAATGAAAAATGAACAGTATACACATAAGAACAACTACCATCAATTTTGATTGATGACCATTATCAGTGTCTCTATTTGGATTGTATCAGTATATGTATTTCTGTACGCTGTTCTGACTGGGGGTGACTGGACAAAAGACACACAGCATCTGTGTATTATTTCTTATAACTGTACCTGAGTCCATTAGACGTAAAGAGTTTAATTTTTAAAAGAAAAACTGTTGATACACTATTATAAAAGCTCAACAATGCAAATCTTCCTAAATTTGATTAATACTTTCTATTCAAAATATCATATTCCTAAAATTAAAAAAATGCCTAAAGTAATTGAGTAGTCCCCAATTATTAGCTAAACCTCCACATAAAGTCTCTGTAGTTTATATTACACAATGTATACAAATTACAATTTTCTTTAATTTGATGTATTTCCTTAATTGGTTCTACCAAGTTTTTGTCAACTTGAAACAAACCTAGATAAACCTGGGAAGAGGAAAGTTTGAGTAAGTAGTTTCCTCTAGCAGACTAACCTGTGGAGCATTTTAAAAAATTGCTAATTGATGTAGGAGGCACAGGCACCTTGTGGGCAGTAGCATCCCTGGGTAAGTGAGCCTTGGTTGTTTAAGAAAGACAGCTGAGCAAGCCAGGAGACACAGGCAAGCAAGCTGTGTTCCTCTGTCATCTCTGCTGCAGCTCCCCTCTGGCTTCTCTTAATGCCAAAACTAACCTATGAGCCAAATAAGCCCTTGGCTTTCCCAAGAGACTTTCAGTCAATGTTTTATCATAGCAACAGGAACCAAAGTAGGAATCACCTTCTCATAACAGATAAATAAAAGTGAGGCTGCAGGTTGCATCAAATTCTGGGAAATTTAAAATACATCCTTTCATTTTTTATTTTAAATACTTTTTTGAGGTTGTAATGATTATACCATTTCATCTTCCCTTTTCTTCCCTCTAAATTTTATTCCCCACTGCTCTCTTTCAAATTCATGGCCTCATTTTCTTTCACTGTTGTTACACCTCTGTGTGTGTGTGTGTGTGTGTGTGTGTGTGTGTGTGTGTGTGTGTGTGTGTGTGTGTGTCCTAAATACATGAAGACACATTGTTCAGTTCATATAACATAAATCACATCACAGAACTGGCGTGAGGGGGCAAATACACCCATGTGTGTGTTCTACAATGGCTGCTGGTACTCTCCCCACAGGTGACAATTTCTCTGCCCTCAGCATTCCTAGCTTCCCGTAGTTCCTTGTTTAGTATGGAGACCTTTGGACTTCCCCCTTTCCACCACAGCATGTCTGTTGGTGTTGTCCTTACTGAATTTAACTTCAAGGACACATTGCTATAATTATCAAATTATAATGTAATCTTTACAAGTACATTAATAAACTCAAATTTAGAATTAAAAACCTTACTATAAGCTTTAAATTCCTACTTTAAATTTCTTAATCTAAATCATTAATATAACTAATCAAATAATATTAAATTACATTACAAACCTGAGCGAAATGTTAATCATGATAAATTACATCAACAAATCATAGTAAGTGTAAATAGAGATGAATGTAATATATATCAAAACAGCTATATAATGGCATCATATCAAATGAAGTAATTTGAAGATTCCATGAAAGGCAGTATCTTTTTAGTTAGAATTTTCTCACAGGATTGAAAAATCACACACTTTTCTAGGCACACATGATGTAAATATATGGTTAAAATTAATCAAAATCATTCCCGCCATCCACTACTTGAGGCTTTCCTGTTTCAGTTGCAGACCTCACTTAAAGGTGCTATCACTGCCCACATGACAGTAAGTCCACCCCTAAAGGAGTACAGATTCTCCTAACTGGATTAGTACAGCATCTATAGCACTTCATGGCTTGCTCAGAACATACTATGACTTGTTAAAAGAATGTTTCTCATCAGGCACTAGGGAAATGTCTGGAGATCTACAAAGATGACATCAGCTAACAGTCTAAGCAACAGAGTCTATGCCCTCCCCTGATAATGAGATTGATGGCTGACTTATATGCCACCCAATAGCCCTCATCCAGCAGCTGGTGGAAATAGAAGCAGACACCCACAACTAATCACTGAACTCAACTGGAATCCAGATGCAGAGAAGGACGTGTGAAGAGCAAAGGGGTCCAGACCAGGCTTGTGAAACCCACAGAAACAGCTGACCTGAGCATCGGGGAACTCTTGCTCCCCAGACTGACAGCCGGGGTACCAGCATGGGACTGATCCAGACCCCAGGAACATGGGTTTTAGTGAGGAAGCCTCGGAAATCTATGGGACCTCCTGTAGTTGTTCAGTACTTATCCCTAGCACAGGTGTGGACTTTGGGAGCCCATTTCACATAGAGGAATACTCCCTGAGCCAAGACACACGGGAATGGTCCTATCCCAAAGGAAACGATAGACTCTGATGACACCCTATGGAAGGCCTCACCATCCAGGGGAAGCAGAAAGGATATGTGATAGGTGGGTTTTTAGTTGGGGGGTGGTGGGGGGGGGAGGACAGGAGGGTCAAGGGAACTGGGATTGTCATGTAAATCAATCTTGTTTCTAACTCAAATAAAAAAATCTGCAAAAAGAAGAAAAGAAGGAGGAGGAAGAGGAGGAGGAAGAGAAGGTTTCTCACCATGTGGTTCTGGTACAATTCACACCCAGAGTTTATATGAAAAAAAAAAAAAAACAGTATGAAGATATTGCATTGTATTCCATCTACCAACAGATGACAAAGACCAAACTTTGGTTGTATTATCATAATTTGAAAAAATAAGAAATAGAGACACAATGATTAATTTACAAGGATGATCCCAGCTAAGACTCCTAGCAACAGTGGATATGTAGCCTGTGATCAGACTGATGACTGCCCCAACTGTTATCAGACAGCCTTCATCCAGTAACAGATGAAAAAAAAGCAGAGACCCATATCCAAACATTAGACCTGGCTCAGGAAATTCTGCCAAAGAAAGGGAGGAAGGATTATAGGAGCCAGTGGGGTCAAGGATATCATAAGAAAACCCACAGAAACAACTAATCTGGCTCATAGGAACTTACAGGGTCTGAACCAACAACCAGGGAGGCTGCAGGGGACCAACCTAGGCCCTTGGTAAATATGTGACAGTTGTGTAGCTTGGAACTCCTAACAATGGGAGCAGAGGCTGTCCCTGATACTTTGGCTGGCTCTTGGGACCCTATTCCTCATGCTGGATTGCCCTGCCCAGTCTAAATACAGGGACAGGTGCTTAGTCTTACCACAACTTGATATGCCATGCTTTGTTGATACCCATGGGAGGCCTGCCCATTTCTGAACAGAAACAGGGGAGTGGGTGCAAGGGAGAGAATGGGAAGAGATGAGGGAGGGGAAACTGCTGTCTGGGTGTAAAAATACATAAATTAATTAAATTTTAAAAATTTTCAATAAGAATTTATTATGCATTTCAAAGAACAGGTCTTTAAGTTACGTATCTATCCACTGCAATAAATTCTGGCATAATAAAAATGCTGGTAGGTATGTTTTTGAATTGAACAATTTAGTTACTGCTAAATGCTCTTATATAATCAATACTGTGAAGAAAAATTTTTGTTCTTTGCTATTAAGACCAAAGGAACCAGGGCAAACATAGCTTCCTCATTAAATGTGCATTTTATGGAACTCCTTACATCTCATAATACTCAATGTTCAGCTTCGGAATGTTTCTATCCAATTCTACAAAAATAGAGATGGACTGGCTGGATTATTCTCCTCCCTCAGCTACCACCATTGTCTTTTGGAGATAGACTGGTTCCAGGAACACCATCACATTGCCACAACTGAGGAACACTCAAGTCCCTAGTCTAAACTGAGGCAGTGTTTTTATATATCACATACACAACCTCCAGCATATTTTATGTCTCTGTATTACTCATAATACATATTATAACTGCTATGTAACTGTATTCAGAGAGTGACAAAGAAAACAGTGCTCACATACTCATTACAGATGTAAATTTTTCCTAAGTATTTGAGCTACAGTTTGTCAAATGTTCAATGCACAAGCTGCAGGTAAAGAAAGACAGCTGGGCAGATTTTTATTTCCCCCAAAAGCAGGAAGGAGAATGGATATTTGTCCTATGTCTCACAACAAGAATCTGCTTTTCCACAGAGATATTTTATATAAAATATACAATTTATTATATTTTCTTCTCAACATACTATTGCTTATTTCCTTCTCAACCTACTTATCACTTATTTCTGAAAACCTCATTTAAACCCACATGTCAGAAATAATCCCAAAAGACACAAAAAATTATTACCTTTTGTCCCCTTTATCCCAACTGTGGTGCTGTCAGCCATACATAACCAGCAACTGACACAAAGGCAGTCTTTAAGAAAGGGGATGAGGGTGCAACACGACATAGACAACATTAGTCTAAACACTGTTGACCTCAGGAGACCAACATGTGGTCTTCAGTCAAGGCAGAGCAGATCGTGTGCTCAGTGAGCATTTACAATGCACTGAGAAGTGCATTCTGACATCTACCTATCAGCTATTTTACCTTCTCCTTAATTCTACATATTGTAGCTATGATTTCTCAACAAATATAGCAACAGGAAATACTGCTGTCTTTCCACTGAGACTATTAAAACTGTACATTTTATTTTTAAAAAGTCCTTTTGTTTTTTACTACTGCTGAGCAGATAGATATTACACACACACACACACACACACACACACACACACACACACACACACACACACACACACAATCTCCTCTTAGGCAATATCAACATATCAACTCTGCTTAGTTAACTGAAGAAGAAATAGTCAAAGAAAAAAAATGTATTAATATTAATTTGATAGATGTGGGCCAGAAGTTCCCAAACCTAAGTTAGCAATATACTTCCCCTAAAATTGTTTTATACTTGTAATTATTTTGATGGTTGTGTAACACTACTGAACTCATTTAACTTACCAGGCCTCCAATATACAATGGCTGTATATATTTTTCTGTTTACCTTCTAGAACAGCAGTTCTCAGCCTGTGGGTCATGACCCCTTTGGGGGTCAAATGGTTCTACCACAAGGGTTGCATATCAAATATCCTACATACCAGACATTTACATTATGATTCATAACAGTAGCACAATTAAAGTTATGAAGTTGCAACAAAATAATTTTATCGCTGGGGTCACTGCAGGAGGAGCTGTATTTTGATACAGCACAGCATTAGGTCACAGCATTAGGAAGTTTGAGAACCACTGCTCTAGAATGATCAAATTTTGGTGTCAACTTGATTGATTGGAATAGCTTCCTAGATACATGGTCAAACACTACTCTAGGAAATCCTGTAAGTGTTGTTCACTTTCGCACAGCCTCTGAGCCAGGCCTGGTGGTACAGGCCTTTAATCCCAGCACTCTGGAGGCAGAGGAAAGCAGATCTCTGTAACTTTGAGGCCATCCTGGAAGTTCTGGACAGCCAGAGATACACAGTGAGACCCAGTCTCAAAAATACTTCAAAGGGGATGGGAGTGAGGGGAGGGAGAGGGAGAAGGGAAACAAGCTTGTTCCTAATTTGAACTAATAAAAAAATTTTTTAAAAAAGAATACAAACCAAAAAAATAAAAAATTTCAAAGGGCTGGAAAGATGGCTCTGCAGTTAAAAGCACATATCACTCTTACAGAGAACCAGAGTTCAGTTCCCAGCATCTACATCAGGCAGCTCCCAACCCACCTATAACTCCAGCTCCAGGATCCAGTGCCCTCCATAGCACCTGCATTCACACACACACACACACACACACACACACACACACACACACACACACACACACACACACACTTTAAAACTATCATTTTTTGTTTGTTTGTTTTTTCGAGACAGGGTTTCTCTGTGGCTTTGAAGGTTGTCCTGGAACTAGCTCTTGTAGACCAGGCTGGTCTCGAACTCACAGAGATCCACCTGCCTCTGCTTCCCGAGTACTGGAACTAAAGGCGTGTGCCACCAACGCCCAGCCCCAGCTCAAAACTATCCGTTTTTTAAACCTCTACTATTGACACAATAACTAACCATATTTTGACAGATGTGGAAAGTTCCAAACACAGCTACCCTAACAACAACTAGTAAATGCCTTGCTAAAAATTTCATTCCAAGCCCAGCCTGATGCAAAGCTCACATTTTTGACAACCAAACAGCTCCCTCGAAGGAAAGTGTTTGATTTTCCATTAAACTCTTAGAACAATATAGGCTCAATTATAAATTACCTTCAAAACCGTTGCCATTTACAGTGACATTCAATTTACCCTTTGTCCTAGTTTGCTTTTCTGTTGCTGTGATAGAAACACCGCTGGGGAGAAAGGTTTATTTTTAGCTTTTAGGTTACACACTCAGTCAGTGAGAAAAACCAATACAGTATTTTGAAGTAGAAACCAATCAAGCGACACTGGTTACTGCTTGCTTATGGTCACCTTTCTCATGTAGGACAGGTCCACTGGCCTAGGGAATGGCCTGTCCACAGTGGGCTATCCCTCCCCACATCATTACACAAACAGGAAATTTCCTATAAATGTCCCCACAGTCCAGTCTGATGGAGGCAACTTCTCAATTGAGGTTCTCTCTTCTTAGATGTGTCAAGCTCGCAATCAAGAGGACCTATCAAACCCTATAACTTAAAAGCAGAAAAATCAAGATGGTGACAGTCTCTACACATCCATGAGGAGCTGCCCATCCATGAAAGCTATCTGCAGATTAAACACTCAGTTCAAATACACCCATGAGGAGCTGTCCATGCACAAAAGCTATTTATGGATTAAGCACTCAGTTTGAATTGTGCTTCTATGTCACAGCAAGTGCTCTCTTCTTGAAGTGTATGAAAAGTTTCCTTTCTTTTTCAGGGTTACCTATGTCAACTCAATCCTGATAGAAATAATTAAAAATTCATCCATTCTTTCGTACAATACACATTGTTGGTTAATAACAATGACCATATGGTAACAAGTTCCTGATTTTTAGCTGGGTTGAATACTGATTCTTAAATTATATAATTACTTCAACTTTTGAAAAGCACTGGTTGACATGCTACATATTTCAGTTTTTCTTTTATCTAATCTCATCACTATACCACTGACATTTTGTAAGCAGTAAACAAATCCACCTATCAACAATTTAATTAAGTGAAATTTTCCAAAAGAGGTTCCTTGATAATACACTAGAGCTTTATGAAGCACAACATCCCCATGTCATTAAAAATCCTAGAAACAGCTCAGATACAAGCTTTGCTTCAGTTGACAGCTGGGTGGACCTTGCAAAGTGCTGTGCCATCTCCAGCATGAAAACATCTCCCACGGGAACTCTTATCAGATCCAGAAAAAGTGACATAGACATGACTTTAGTATAAAAAGAAAAAGAAGAAAGGAATTCAAATGAACTCTATAAAGGAACCCTAGGCCATAGGGATAATATATATTACAATACTTTAAATTACCATGGGGGGCACTTTCTTATTGACTACTTTTTGAAATGAAAAAAAGGGTTTCTTCAACTACATTTTAAATTTAATCTCCCTACCTTATACCCTTTATAATTCACCTACCTTATAAACACTAATGAACAGCTTAATAGCTAAAGAACTTAAACACCTGGGAGATGGCTCAGCAGGTAAAGCCAAGCATGACTGCCTGAGTTCAATTCCCAGGATCCACATGGTGTAAAGAGAGAAACAATTCCCATAAGCTATCTTCTGACCTCCACAATTCAGTCTCTCTCTCTCTCTCTCTCTCTCTCTCTCTCTCTCTCTCTCTCTCTCTCACACACACACACACACACACACACAGATGACAGCTATAGATAGATGATAGATAGATAATAGAGATAGATGATAGATAGATAGATAGATAGATGACAGGTAGGTAGATAGATAGATGACAGATAGATAGATAGATAGATAGATAGATAGATAGATAGATAGATAGATATAGACAGAACAATGTGCATACATTTTAGTTTAAACTATCGTAAAAGTCAAGTGTACCCATTCTCCCATTCTCCATATCCATCTTCATGCTCACTAAAGTACTAAACTTCAGAATGAATTCTCTTCTGAAAGCTGGTGGCTCAAGTGACATTACTGAGAACCAAACTTGCATGCACTAGTCTAAATACTATTAAGGATAAAGGGTAGCTGCTAAGAAATAGAAAATGTAATCATCTATAATTTGATTAGCTTTTATATTCAGAGGAAAATTGGAGTCATCTTCTAAATGTTTGTGCTATCTACATTATGCTCTTTTAGTGCATGAACACTATTATCATTTTTGTGGAGAAACTGATACAAAACAGATCAACTGTGGTAAAATGATACAATCCATTTAAAATTTTGTTTTAAGTTTTCCTTCACAAAAAAGGCTAGCAAACATGTGACTGTTTCCCACCTACATTATGCACCATAAACTTAAAAGGCATGCATACATACACTTTATATATGCAGCAAAAAACAATCAACCTAGAGTCTCAGGTCCTACAACAATGGTAGGTAGAAATCAGGCTACCTTAAAACAAGAATAAGGAGCTGGAGCAGATAAAACTCACAGAGACAGAGGGCAAGAAACATGACAAGGAAACGGGCAGCATCAGCAGACAAAAACTAACCAACAGGCGGGGGGGGGGGCGCGCAGATTAAAAGATAATGGAATTAGGAACAAGCAAGAATGAAGACCAGACAGGCTCCTTTGATGATAAAATGCAAGATTACACAATAAAGTCAGGGGCCATGTGGATGGATGTTTTACTGTATCCAAATGTCACTGAGTATGTATGACTTGAGCTGATCCCACTAGGGATCATGTGCTGGGAACATGATATCAGGTTGGCCTGAAATTTGCTATGAAGCTTGACCAGACTTGAACTCAACAAACAATACCCCAGACTCAAATTCCTGATTGCTGGAGTTGCCACCACATCCAGATTCCAAATAAGAGTTTGGACATAGAGCTAAAACCTACCCACCATGCCTTATCTACACCCCTAACAATTAATTTCATTAACTGTCTCAACCTGACACTCATTTTTCTGGATGGACTCTAGTAATTTTTCCAGACTTACATTTTCCTTTCATCATTTAAGTCCTAAGCAGAACAGCATTCTCAAAGCAGTACCCTGAGTGGAACACAAGAGCATCTCATAACTGCTGCATGTCATACAAAACCCAACTTAGCAAATGCCTGCCTGTGCTATTGTTGCATAGATATGGTGCTTACCACACTACCATTTTGTTTAAAGCTTCCTAAAATTCTTTTTCCTCAGATCTTGTTATTACTACTGTTAATCTTCTTCACAACCACAATGCACTTTTATACTAATCTAATTCTTACTTCTTCCCAAAGACTTATGTTCATTCCCTACCCTCCCAATATTTTCCTCACTTTTCATTATTGAATATTTAAAAGTTTTAGAATGTGTATATGTAATACATATGTTTTTAACTGATGGTTTGGTGTAAAATTTGACTTAATAAAGTACCACAATGAATATTCATGAAAGTACAAAATTGTTCACCATAATTTTCTAGTATTTAAAAACAAAATTGTTTTTAGTTCTATTAGTTTTAACAAAAGCATTCAGAATTTATTTTTTTCAGTATTGGAAAGATTATAATTAACTAACAAAACCGTAGATAGCACCTAATTTTCTTCTTATAAATACACACTATTCCAGGTATTTCTTTTGATTCCTCCTCTTCTTCCTCCTCCTCCCTCCTCCCCCCCCTTCTTTTTATTTTTCATGTGTATCCACTTTGGCTAACCAGGCAATCCTGGCTCAAAATTAATACCTTTACCATGAAAAAGTGGGTTGATTTCTAGGTAAAAGTCAATCTTTCTTTGTGCTGAAAAATATTTACAGCATTAATTTTGCTATTTTAAGTATTCTGAAGATTACAGCTCAATTGCATTAAGTACATTAAGGCTTCCATCATCACTACCATTTTCATCACCCCCCAAAACGAAATTTCATACCACTGGGCAAAGGTTCCCAATCTGCCATGTGCATGTATGCATGCTCCTGCAGATATGCATGTTCCAGCACCTACACACCAGCAGTCAATCTCTGGTGTGGCATCTCAGCAGCTGTCCATCTTGTATTTTGGGACAATATCTCACTGGGACTATCTGTGATATCTCCTCAGCCTAGGTGTTTTACTGTGGCTTTGCTATACATTTTTCTCAGGACTGAAGAAGGAGTACCTTTTCATAGTCATGCTGGCCACTCCTATATCTTCTTTGAAGTAATGTCTACTCAAGCCTTTGCCCACCCTATTCCAAGTTTGTCTTCAATGCTGAGCTTTAGCAGTTCCCTAAACACAAGTGCATCCTGGGTATTAAGCCATCCTTGCCCAGATGCTTGGCAAACACATTCTCTTTTTCTGCAGGCTACTCTCCATCTCCTGATAGCATTCCTTCATACACAAAAGCAATTCTGATGGTCAGTATTCTACATTTTCCTTAGCTGCCCATGCTCTAAGTGTCATGACCAAGAAATACTTACCAAATTCAATATTATGAATATTCTTTCCTAAACATTTTTTCTTAAGATTTTTATAGCCTGAATTTTGTGTGTGTGTGTGTGTGTGTGTGTGTGTGTGTGTGTGTGTGTGTGTGTTTTAGTCTTTGACATAAGCAACTTGTGAAGTATAACTACTAAAAAGTAAAACATCACATTAATTTCCAAAATAATAAGTATCTTACTATCTTATAATATAAAATGATTTACACTAGAACTCTATTAAACTATTTTGATATAGCATGGGCTATTTCACTGTGAAGGCAAAGTTGGAAAAAGGAAGTATTAATTGGGCATTGGTGGTGCACAGCACTCCGGGTAGCAGAGGCAGGCAGATCTCTGTTAGTTCGAAGGCAGCCTGAGTGAGTTCCAAGACAGGCTCCAAAGCAATACAGAGAAACCCTATCTAGAAAAACCACAAAAAAAGGAGGAAGGAAGGAAGGAAGGAAGGAAGGAAGGAAGGAAGGAAGGAAGGAAGGAAGGAAGGAAGGAAGGAAGGAAGGAAGGATAGAAAAGCCGTTTGTCAGGTCAGGTCAAAATGAATGTCCCATCAAACCCTAACCTTTCCCATTGTTGATCTATATAAAATACAATAACTCATCTTCTCATATAAATAGTCCAAATGCACCAGACTCACACTATATCAAAAGGGTAGATCTTCATTGGAAAATTCTACAAATGTGCAAATTTTTCATATTGTGACACTTCAAAAACAATTTTAAAACAATTATTTTTATCACCAAGTACAATATAATAATTAAAGTTGATGAGCAGACAAAAATATCTGAATAATGTTCTTATTCATATATATGCATATGATCAGAACAAGAATTATAACTTTAAGTTAAAATAATCAATTCTTTTTTTCCAAACAATAAATACTCTTAAGAGACGATAATAAACATTTCTGTCAAGTCCCACCAGTAGGTAAAAATGAAATAAAGCAGGTTTGAATGGAGAAACATGACTGCCAATTCCTATGAGACCAGAGCACCACACTGGGATGTCAGCCTCCACTCCTCTCCACAGGCTCAGGAAGGAAGGATCATCAGCAAAGAACAGTCAGTCATAGAAAATGACGGGTATCCTCCTTGTCTCTACTCGTTCTCTTTAGCATAAAAGAGAGACATGAAAAATGATCTCAAATGTTTCTTCCAGCTCTAAATATTCATGATTATTTTAAACAGAAGCATGGGCAAAAATTCCAGAATTTCCAGGTTTATACTGTCTAGGAATGAAATCAAATGATTTGTTTCATTTTATCACTCATGTGGTAAATATTTAAGTTCTCCATGTTTTAAGCACTGCAGACAACATGTAAAAAACACATAAAATCCCTGGTCTCAGGGAACTTACATCCTAGGAAATAGACATGAAATAAACAAAGAGGCTAAAAAATATATACAGTAGAAATCTGATTACTACAATCCAGAAACCTTAAGCAGGCTAGCATGCTATCAATGTAGGTAACCAAGGTTTGAGACAGCCCAAGGTGGAGCCAGGACAGTGTAATCAAGGGCATCAAAATACATAAGAACTTTTGAGTTTTACTCTGATTAGGAAAGGAAAGCGATAAAAGGTTTTTAAACAAAAGAATGACTTTCAATTGATTTATATTTTAAAAATAAAACATGGCCATTACATAAAGAAATCACCAAGGTGTATGTTATTTTAATAATAACATAGAAAACATTTGCCACGTACCAAACTATTCTAAAAACATAAATATTTAATTATTTCCATTTTCATAGCAGTCATATGAAATATTTTGCAAGTGAAAAAAATGGCTCGCAAGAGTGATGTTTACAAACTTCCATAGGCCACACAACTAGACTATTAAACAGCTGAGGTTTTAACTCAAGCAATCCAACTTCTTTGTATATACTCAAGATGAATCTTAAGTAGAAATGCCCAAAAGCATTAGTCTAGAGAGACAGTAGTGTTAGGGAGCAGTTACCTGTGATAAGCAAACCTTTAAAATGCAGACAGGATTTGCATTTATGCAAAATGAATGTCAAGCCACACAGATCTAATGTAGTCCACACAGCCTGGACTACACAGAGTGCCTCTTGTTTCCAAAATTTCTCCAATGATACATGGATGGAAATATAGATGGGCATACAGATGGATAGAGTAAATGTCAATTTCAAAGGAAACAACGACATTTACCAATCAGTAAGTTGAAAGACAACAGAAAAGAACAATGCCTGTTAGAGGGAACCAAAGCTCTTGTTTTAATCTATTATAAATACAAGTCAATAATATACCAAGTAGGCAACTATTTTCAATAGTCTAGAGATCAAGAAAGAAGGATAAACTGATGCTATACTTTGGTCATCAAGATGTAAGTGGCATTTAAACCACTTTAAAGAGTAGGATAACCTAAAGGAAGGCCATAAATAGTATAGGCAGGTTTGATAACTATTACAGACTCATTTCTTTAAAATGTAAATTAATTTCCTTTAAAAATTATTATATAAATATTGACATTTCCAGTGAAAAATTGAAATAAACTATCAGGACCACCAAGAAACATTTATTATATATCTATTTTCTAGGAAATTAATTCCATAAAAGTGTCAATAATGTATTAGTACACACCCAATGAAAACAGATTTCTAATCTAAGCGGGCCATAATGCGATTATTTTAATGACAATGTAAAAATATTGAGTTTTGTATAATTTACTAAAAAGAAAAACAAAAAAACATGCCTACAACAAATATCTAATGTCCATAATATCCTCAGAAAAATGTGGCACATGCCTTTAATCCCAGCACTCAGGAGGCAGAGGCAAGTGGATCTCTATGAGTTCGAGGCCAACCTGATCTACAGAGTGAGTTTCAGGATGGCCAGGGCTACACAGAGAAACTCTTGTCTTGAGAAAAACAAGAATAAAAAAAAAGGGGGGGGGGAGAAAACACATGGTGTGTGTGGGGGTAGCAGGAAGGAAAAGGGGGAGGAGAAAGATTAGAAAAATGGGAAGGAAAACAGCTTTTAGAGAAGGAAAAAAACTGTTTCATGTACAGAAAAAAATAGAATTTTCAATAAAGAAAACCCCAAGGTGTCTATAAAAGAGCTATCTCCCAGAACTTCCGGAATATGAGAGTTGAGCAAAATTGCGGGATACAAGCTGAAAATGTAAACACAGACCTAATTTTTATATATAAGCAACTGGAACTAAAACTTGTATTAATAATATTAAAATGGTGCCATAAGAATAAATATACAAACTATGTGAAAACTGAATGTCAAAACTTACAAAACTCTGATGAAAAAAGTAGAACTTATTTTTTTAAATGAAAAATTATATAATGTTTCAGTGCTCGGAAGTGTCAGCATGGTTAAGGTGTCAATCAATCTCAGTGTCAGACTTCTCTGTAAGCAGAGACAAATCCTAAACATCATTCATAAAGGTAAATCCCAAACTAGACTAGCCCAAAACAAGTTTCTCGAATTAAAAAACTTATCCAAAGACATTTCCTTACTTACCATAGCTACAGTGATCAAGATGGTGCGATGACTGAGAAAGGCTAGATTTCAAGAGATGTAGAACATGTTCAAATGACTATTCATAAAGATGCAACAGCAATTCAATGGAGAAATAACAGACTTGACACAGGAATGCCACAACAATTGGCTTTTGATGAGCAAAAACTATAGGGGGGTTAGAAAGGTAGGTTTGGCAGTTAAGAGCACATGGTGCTCTTGCTGAGGCCTGTTTGAGTCCCAGCACCCACATAGTAAAGGACAATCATCTGCAATGCTAGTTCCAGGGAATCTGACGCCTTCTTCTGGCCTCCGCAGACACTGCATGCACAAAGGACACATACCAAGAAAAACACCCAGATGCATAAGATAAAATATATTAAACTTAGGGCCGGGTGGTGGTGGCACATACCTTTAATCCCAGCACTCGGGAGGCAGAGGCAGGCGGATCTCTGTGAGTTCGAGTCCAGCCTGGTCTACAAGAGCTAGTTCCAGGACAGCCTCAAAAGCCACAGGGAAACCCTTCTCGAAAAAAAAACAAAAAACCTAAAAACAAAAAAAAAAGTGTGTGTGTGTGTGTGTATATATATATATATATATATATATATATATATATATATATATGATAATATAATAATATAATATATATTAAACTTAAAAAACAACAACTTTTGCATCGTAACTTATACAAAAATAACTCAAAATAATCATAGGCTTATATCTAAATTAAGAACTTATAAAAGTCTTGAAACAAAAGAAAACCTTTTGTTGCCTCTGTTTAAACAAAGAATTCTTTGACAGAATTCCAAAGTTCTAATACTTAAAAGGAGAGGCAGAAATAATAGATTTTAACAAAAGGTAAGCCATTGACCCTGAAGAAGATGCTGTTGAAAGAATAAAAGGAAGCTACAGGCTGTGAGAAATATCAGTTGCAGTTTAGAAGTAGGATTCCTGAAGTACTGGACTCCAGAATATATTTTTTAAAACTTCACAGCTTAAAACCTCAGGCCTCTAATCAAATAAATAGGAAAATAGTAAACAGGCCTTCAACAACAACAACAAAAAGCATATGGATAGCAAATAAGCACATGTTAAATAAAGACCTTTAGTATTATCAGTCATTAAGGAAATGCAAAATAGAAGCACGCCATATTAATGCTACATACCTATTAAAATGGCTAAAGTTTCTTTAAGCCACCAAAACCTAAAATTACCTAGTAATCCCAAGTGCCACATAGGGTGCTGAGGGCCTAACCCTCACACACCGTTGAGTGGAATGTAAACTGCATTAGCCATCTGCAGAACAGCTTGGTAATGTCTATAAAACTGAGCATAAACTGCCATGTGATCTGGGATCCCATGCCTAGGAACCTGCCCCTTACCAAGGCCAACAGCAGTGAGAGGTTGAGCAATGGGGCCAGTCTTCCCCAGGAGGGAGAACGCTTTGCACGGTGGTCTGCAACTATCTTTCCTCTGCCCATCTCTCCTCACTGTCCACATTACCACTAGAGATAACTTACTTACTGCACTCTTACTTTGTTTGTATTTTCTTGTACTTCATTTCATTGTCTATTATGTCATAAAATTATATGTAAGCACCGCATGGTGGAATTTAAGGAAGACATGGTTTTCTAGTTAAAAAGACATTTACCTCTGCTCCGTCTTGAAAATGAAAGAGAAAAGGTAAAAGCCTTCCTTTACTGTGAAAACTACAGAATGCACAGGAAAGGAGAAGATAGCAAACAGAGTCTCTTAAGAACACTGTGTAAGACAAAAAGCTATCTTAGTGGGAACTTAACCCAAAGGAAATGAGTCAACAAAAGTCAAGAATTTTGTGCCATAGAAATTCCAACAAAATTTGAGAATTTTAATAGTTTAAATCCAAACTTCCTCCTACCCCACCAACCCCCCACAAAACCATTTCTGGGGGCTTAGTCTCCAGTGCTTCAGTGCTCAGGGGTAGAACTATGGGAAGTGGCTGGCTCATCAACAAAGGCAGGCACTGATCAGTCATAATCCGATGGACCACTGAGAGGATGGCAATTTAGAAGGCTGAACATAACTGAAGGTCATGAGTCTCTGAGGACATGCTCTGGGGGGTTATATCACCCATGCCTTCCTTTCTGTCCCATCTCTGTGTGCCTCTTTCTCTCTGCCTCTGTCTCTTTCTCCTCCTTATCCCCTTCCCTCCCTGTCCTCTCCCTCCCTCCCCTTCCCCACTTCTCCGATTCCCAGATGCAATGAGGTGGCAGCTGATTCCACCACATGCTCCCTGTCATGATGGGCCTCAAGGAATCCTTGACTGAGAGGTCTAAAGCGAGAATCACCCTTTCCTGATTTAATAAAGTTTTCTGCCTCCATGTTAATAAAGAACTTCAGCGCAGCAATGGAAAGCTCGCTAACAGGGTCTTAGTGGGGCTGACAACAGAGTGCCCTGCACATTTACCCAGACAGAGCAAGCCCCCTGTTCTACTTTCTAACCTCACTTCAGACTTGCCACTATCACTTCACTGCATTTACAAAGATGGAAGGTTTTGTCTTTGGGAAATGACACTAGAGAGAATCTGACAGAGAACAACAAGCACAAGCTTAGGATTAAGGCACTGTGATATGTCAAACTAAAAGAGAAGGCTGGGGAAGTTGACATACTATATTCTGAGAAAGCTTTCAACTTTATCTCAGGCTCAACTGCTAGAATATTCACTACCAGGCTTATAAGATCTATGTACCAAAGTCTCTTTTTTGGTAAATACTGAATCTAAGGGGTTGGGGGAGCTACAATTAAAGATGACATTGAGAAATCTCCCAGAAAAATAAACAGGCCTCCACCTTGTTACCCTACAATAAAAGTCCACTTCACATACATTTGTTTGCCAGCAGTGGGACCTAAATCTAAGACACACACACACACACACACACACACACACACACACACACACACACACACACACACACAGCTTCAATTCTCTTTGACTTTGTTTTTAAAAGTCTTAGTAAGTTGCCCAGGCTGACCTTTGAACTAATTCTACAGCCCAGGCAGGCTTTGAACTTCTGATGCTTCCTGGCTTGGCCTCCTGAACCACAGAGCTCAGCTCTCACAGACATTTTAATGTCTCATTCTTGCATAGGCAAAAAAAATAAGCATTTAAGGGAACAATCATGGAAGAAAAAAAAAAGATACTCTAGAAATGAAATTATACCAAGAAAAAAAATGAAAAATGAAGGATACATTTGAGAATAATATAGGAGAAAGAACAAAAAAGATTGGGAAATGGGCTAGATATGATAAAAATTAGCTCAATATGTACAACTACTGAAAGATAAAAGAAACAAAAAATGAAACAAACAAGACTATAAACAAAATAATGAAAGAAGATTTCCAACTGAAAGACATAGCTCAGCAAACATTACAAGTTCAAAAGCTCCCACAGGACAGAGTGCATGGCCCCTCCTTTCTACACTCTGGGTCAGAATGAAATGGAGGTTCTTTCAAGCAACATGGAAGGTAGAAAGGAGAGGAACAAGATTTATAGGAAAATGATTTGGAACCTAAAGTCTATAGCAAATGATATGAGATGCACACACATCATCTGGATTGTGTATGTGTGCATTCTCCACTGTTATGCTTGGCTTTGGAATTTGTTATGTACAATCTTTCAACAATAGTCAACATCTAAATTACATTTTTCTAAAACAAATTAGTTTCTTCTCCAGACATATTCTAAGTGACTATGAAGTGGGATCTGCCAAGACAGCCATTCAGTGCCAGCAGAAAGTCAGAGTAAGATTAAAATTTTACTGTGGGGAGTCCCCAAGGCATGGGGGACTGTGAAGAAATGCATGGCTGTCAGTTTCAATCTGAATAGCAATGTAGTAACAGAATGTTCCAGAATGCTGCAGTCCTAAACTCTTCTAATGATAACATCAGCATCAGGAAGTTAGAGTGTAAAAGGTGAGGTCGAAAAGATCAAATTTTCAGGTAGAAAAGAGTATGCATCAATAAGGTACCACTAATATTTTCAGGACTCCAATATTTCTCAAAAGAAATTCAGGATATTTTCACATAAATAAAGCTAGGTCTAGCTTCATTTGAACATTAGGAAAAGCCAGAGAACTGAGTGAATTACTCTTCATTTGGTCATCTGATCTCTAACAGTTTATATAAACAGATAAAAGGAGTAAGTCACCAAGAAAATGAAGGCCAACCTCTAAGAACACAATCTGCCCATTATATTAAACATTCATTTTCAATCAGCTACTCTGAGACAAACAGGTTTTATAAATGGAGCAAAGAGGATAAAATTGCAGAAAATAACCAGCTGATAGGAGGTGAAAGGGCATGCTCAACTTTAGCTCTATGTCCCAAAGTAAAAGGACAGATGATATGTGAGTCAGCTCTCAGGCACTATAACAAATACCCAAGGCAAATCAACTACAGAAGAGGAGTTTGCTTTGGCTTATAGTTTTAGACTTTCTTAGCCCATAACAAATGGACCCATTATTATGATCCTGTGGAAGACTGCAGCTAAGGGGTTATTCATCTAAAACTAGGAGGGGAGGAGAGAGCAAGATCGCACAATCCCCTCTGAGGGCAGAGTGACTTACACCCTCCCATGAAGCTCCAACCCTTCCCTCTAGTGCCAACTGTGGGCACTGTGGGATATTTCAGATCCATACTAGGAAAGATGACAATACACAAATTATTTTTATTCTCAGCAATGTGCTACATATTAGTCTAGGGACATTTCCTTCAATGCCTATCATCAATGGATACTAGCCCCACTTTACTAACAATAAACTATGCCACAAATGGTCAAATATACTCCCTAAGGTCACAGTTTATGAGGGCATGGCAACTTGTCACAGAATTGTCCCCCAAATTATTTCTACCACAGTTTAAATGAGATTTGAAACTTTAATTTGAATGCATTGTTGTGCTCTGAAGTCTGCAGTGGTTCTATGAAAACCATGAAGCTAAACAGACTACAGAAAACGGTGTTCTCACCAAGGGCCCTACATGATCCTGTAGCCCAATCTGTTAATCTGTTCATTGACACTATGTACTACACTATATCAGAAACACACTTTTGGACTACAGCTTTCAAAGGAATTTCTGATCCAGAGAAGACATCTAAGTGTATAAATTCTACAGACTTAAGAGCTAGCTCTACAGTAAAACACAGACAGATATGTGAGAAGGGAAGGAATGCTGTCAGCAAAGGAACACAAAAGAACACAGTCCTACACTGCTTAATGGGATTTATTTGTCCATTCAAAAAAAAAAAAAAGTTTTACACAGCATCTATCATGCCAATCACATATATTAGTGAGCAGCATCATACATCAGAAAATAAGAGAGCAAGCCAAGAAATAGAGCATTGTATATTAAGGATTACTCCTGGGGAAACTGGGAGCAAAGCCTTCTTGCTGCAAGATTCCTTGGTCAGAAAACCAAGAAGAGACAGCAGATGACCGAAAACAAACAGCTCCTGGTTCATCAAATCATCTGGCAGCTGCAGATGAATGAAACAAATTTTACTTTTCAATGTTCATGCCATCTCAGAAATTATGTAGTGACCAGGCTTAGAAAAGAGTCACCATTCAGCTTCCACTATTCTGGTACGATCTGCATGAGTGCGAAAATCATGTCAATGAGTAAATGACTTCACCTATTCACCAGTTTGCTTTCTGTTGCTGTGATAAAACACTGACCAAACCCAACTTGTAGAGGGAAGTGTTTTTCTTATCTTAGGCTTTACAGTCCCTCAACAAAGAGAAGCCACGACAGGAACTCAAGGCAGAAACAGAAGCAAAGACTGTGGAAGAATGCTGCTTACGGGCTTGCTCAGCTTATTTTCTTATACGACCCAGCACCACCAGTGAAGGGTGGTGCCATCCACATGATGTGCTCTGCACCCTCCACATTAAATATTAATCAAAATATTGCCAGAGAGGCATACCAATTTGATAGAGACAATTATTCAATTGAGGTCCCCTCTTCCCAAGTAACACTAGTTTTCGTCAAGTTGACCAAAAATAATCAGTGCAAGAACTAAGGAAGCAACCATTTCAACAGAGCACAAAACCCAAACTGGGAATGAAATCTCACCATAGAGCTCAACTGTCAGAGGAAAGTGCCAAATAAGAAGCAGTCTTTTGCATATAGACACAACTCCAAAACACAGAAATGAGCTCAAAGCTGAGAAAACTGATCCCTAATAAAAAACAAGATTTCAAGTGAAAGTGCATCCAAGTAACTTGTTATGACACATCCTTTTCATTTCTTAAAGTTTCACGAGGCTTGGTCAGTTTTACTTGAGACTATAACGTTTAGGGGCTGGAGAGATGGTGACTCAGCAGTTAAGAGAGTATAGTATACTGATCTTACAAAGGACCTGAGTTCCAGGCTCAGCAGCCACATCCTGCAGCTCACAAGAGCCTGTAGGTCTGTCCATCTCTTAGGGGGATCTGATACCTCCTTCATCCATGAGCACCTCACATGCACAGAAATACTCACAGACAGACACACAAACAGACACATAATTTAAAATAAAGAACAGATAGTAAAATATATATGAAATATAATGGAAAACAAACTACTACTTTATATCACTGATAATTTATCTGAGAGTTAGATTTTTTATAAATCATGTTTTAATCACAGAATTAATTTATAATGGACAAATGGCTTTGATTTCCCATACTTTTACAATATGTGTAAATCAGCATTTATGCGCCACAAAATGATACTGCATATTTTAGTGTTCCCTTCTGCAGTAGGGATGTGGACATGAGATGAGTTTAGCAGATCATTTAATTTTACGCCAGAAATTCTTCCAAAATATCCATGTTGCTTCCTCATTTAAGAAAAGAAAATGTTTTTAAAACTGGGAACAGGCAATTGAATAAATAATTACAAACCAGGCCTGCTTTAGGTAGAGGGCTTATCATGTAATTATAATGATGATCATTTACAAGTATCCAAAATGACTCCAGCATTTTAAAGAGCTAAGCAGAGTTATTTTTAAAATCAAACATATGTGCTTTTTTCTGTTTATGTCTTTGGAAAGAACATTCTGCATAATGAAAAACACGACCAAATTTTTCACAGTACATCACTATAAACCCTGTAATTGACTTTGGGGTTGGTTTACTCTATATCTATTTTTGACCACGTAGAAAACAGCAATGATGTGGTGAAAAGCCCAAAATGCAAGTCCCATCGCAGGCTAAGACTCCACTCTGATTAGTACAAAAGTATCATGTTTTTGCTGGGAAGTGTGCCCATCCTAAAAGAGAAAGTTTGACTGCAAAAGAACCTCCTCTTTCAAAATTCAAACTACATTAAAAAGCAGTATCACTGGTGCCCACTCTGGGCCTGGGTAGAACCTGGACATTTTTACACAGGTCCCCTGGATGAAAAGCAGTGTAACACTGATGTTCAAACCTGATGCTAGAAATGACAGGTTTGCTCCAGTTCATCAGGTGGAAGAAAACTGGGTATTTCAATTCAACACTGTATACTAACCCTTGAACTAGGAATCAACACTGGATAATTATCTTCACATCTTAACACAGATTAAATAAAGAATTTAATTTCCTTCCAAAAGCTTTGAACTAAGTTAACTCTGGCAAAACTAATTTACTATTCCTAACAAAACCAATGTTTTTCTTCATTGAAAAAAGTCTAAAATACCTCTGAATGAGCACTGCGGGCTTCATCAATAAAATTTACATATTTGCAAGTAAAATAAACGAAAAGAGTAAATGTTGTGTGGTTTAAAAATCAGCCCTGCAACACCTACCACAGATTTATCTCCTGTGAGTTGACTCAACCATTCCTTCTTCTCAGTAAATAAACTAAGTTCCATGCAGGGCACTGCTGAGAGTTTTTTAGGGGCCAAGTGAAAGAATATGTTTCAGATGGAAACTTCCACATTGACAGCCTGCTCACTGCTGGTAGTTTTTCAAGGGTCCACAGCACTCTATGAATTAGTTGTGGTTTACCTAAATAATCATGGCCAGCACTGCCAAGGTCACCGCACACTCCGAGTGCTATCTGAAACCAGTGCACCTTTAAAGCTAGCACTCCTCTGGAAAGCAAAGCTAAAGTAACAACTCTCTGCCAGCTGTTAATTAAAAAGATAAGTCATATCTAAATCATACTAAAATTAATAGCTCAATTATTAATATTTGGGTCTCATAATAAAACTATCTTTTGTCTCTATATTTTCATTCAAATAATAAGACAGTATGTGGGCTACCTATATTCAACATTATCTCTAAACAAAGAAAGACTTCTTAGCAAGCCAGCCAAATGAAACATCACACTAACATTGAGTCTCTAAGAGAACTTTATGAACATGGTAACTGAGTTACAGAAGCTGCCATGAAGGACTCAGTCAGAGACTTGGGATGCAGCTCAGTCAGGGTCTCAGTCCTATTCTCTGTACTAAACTTCTCTTCTAAGCAGACAAAATTAACTACACTCTATCACCTAAACCACCCAATGAGCTGGTTAATGTTTACAACAACATGAAATCAAAGCTGAGAACTAGAAGTATCTTAAAAAGCAGATTCAGGCAAACAGGCACTTAAACAGTAAGTCTTTTTCATGAAGGACTGAGTATGATCTTGTCACAAAGTACAAATTAATTGTGCATCAATGTCATATTAAAATCCAATAAGAAAAGGTTAAAACTAACTTGAAAACAGAAAGCACATACTCACTGTGTGCACGGTAGTATGTTATTTATTTTATAGATGTTATTTACTATTCCCTTACAATGCACATATGAAACCTACCTTCCCACATTTTCCAGGTCAGTAAACAGACCTATAGAAGTAACGTAATTTCAAACATCCTCACACAGCAATAAGGTAGCAAAGGATACAATCCAGATCTACAAAGCTCTAAACAACTATCATCAATTTTACATATTTAAAATATAATTTAGCTTGCCATCAATGCTTTTTAAGATATTGTTAACTATACCAAAAATATTGAAACAATCACTCTTGATCTAGCAAATAATTCCCACAACCTTAACACTGGAGGATGTGTTCAAGGACAAGAATAACAACACAGATTCCAGAAGCAAAGAAATTATCAGGGTGCATACGGCAATATATCTGCCTAGGTTTCAAAGGACAGGGGGGAAATTCAGGCAAATAAACAGAACACTATATGACCTGCAATTAGAAAGTGGTATTTGAAGGTATCTCTGCTTCTTTGCAAACTTCAGGTTTATACAGAGTCAGAACTTTCACCAAGAGATGGAGCATTAGCAGTGTTCCCCAGGAACAGAGGAGTAACTAAAATCTAAAGGGAAAGACCAGCCAGTGTGCCCACAGTCAGTGACCAGGACGGTGATGTGCTTGCTCCTTTCTCTTCTTCACAACCACCAGCGACAAGAGACTACATACTGCTTTGGGCTTTTCCTCCCTTTGTTGACTTACTGCCACTTTCTTCATTCTCTTCAGCTGATTGTCTTTCCCCCATCCTTCTATTCTTATCTTTTCCATCCTTCACACTGAACCACATGCAAGAAGCAGTGTGATGATAACCCGAAAGAACTAGTCCCACCAAAACCAGGTGGCATCTGTGTATTTGATGGCTGAAACCCTTTAACTGTAATTGCTTCTTTACTAAATCCTAGCACTTTGCTGAAGCTTTTTGCACTAGAAATTAAAATCCTCCTTGGGTTAAGAAAGGTATAAGGTTTTGAAGGGTAGAGAGACTGAACCAAAGGGCCGCAGAAACACACATGAGACCACTGCCACACTGCATGAAGATGAAGCAAACTAACACCATGCTTGGATCCCAACAGCCTACAGTTAAATAAAAGACACAAACTCAGCCCCTTCTCTCCCTACAGGTACACATTTCCATGACATACAATTGTAAGCACTACACAAAGGCACCATGGTGATTCCACGGTGTTATTATAGATTGTAATTCATTTTCTATTAAAAAAAAGATCTCATATGCATATTCCATTAAGAAACATAAAGGCTACTTTAGAATTATATTCAATGGAGTACCAGGAAATTTTACTTAAATGTTTTATGTACTATATTGCAATATTTTCCATCCAAGATAAAGTAAAACTCAAATCAATATCAAGCAAGCAAATTCAACTTACTGAAAAAAACTTACTGATTTTATTTCATCTCCATGAACATGGTGGAAGTGGATGAGAAATAGGAATCTCCTAACACTGAATTAATTACTAAAAATAGGATTGATTCATCACAACTAAACTATTACTTACTTTAAACGTAGAAGGCTGTACTTTTAGAAAGGTCTTAAATCAAACTCTTTTACATAAAGTGTTTACATTTTTGACTTGTGGTGAAAAAGGAAAATAAAGTTCACCAGCCAACCTGGGTTTTTACTCCCCAAGTTCTTCAATAAAACTGAACTTACAATGAGGATGAGGAAAGGGATGAGTTTCTCATTAGGTGAGGGAGAGTGCAAGACCGCCATTCCTTTACAATCACAGCACTAACTCTCTCCCAGGCCAGGCCACCTCTACAGGACACTCATCTTGCATAACCAAAACTTGGTGATTAAGCTCAACTTGTTAATGCATTATTAAGACTACATTGGGGGACTGAAATGTCTAAATCTGAAATCAAAATATGTTTTCACTCTATTGCAAACATACAATGATTCTCAGACATTGTTACTCCTCATTATTCTCAAAGTTAAAAATACTTAATGGGGTAGGCTGCCCCAGTACAGCCCATCATCTCCAGATGTCTGGATAATCTTTTACAGTGTGTCTTAGAACAGGACACAAATGGTACCTTTGCTCAAATATATACTGTGGGTACATTTTTACAAAAATAGCTACACAATCCCAACTACAACAACTGAGATGTGAGCCCAGAACACAGTGACAACAGTTAGACCATCTACTTTATCCAACTAACCTTTATTACGAATCCGTACTTGTTAAGCCCCAAGCTGAGTACTGAAAGGTCAATTTCAAATAGGATACTTTCTTAAGCATGAAATACCTTTGCTCACAACAGGTCAGAGAGAACATGAGTAATTGCAGGACAGTCTTGCAATTAGTACAGCAGCACCCCAGAACTCTGGGACTGGGAAGGAAAGCACTGGGGAAAAAATAATGTCTAATAAAACTTTGGGAGTAAAGAAGTTAACTGTTAATAATTTTGGTAGCTGGGGAAGAGAGTGCACATTTGGAATAGTAGAAGATAGAACCTGAGAAGTGTGTATGGAGAGAAACACCAATACAATCTAAATTATCATAAAAATATCTGGAACAAATATACATTATTACATTTTAATTTAGCCATTACTCATGCTGTGTTAAGAGTGGGATTTGTCTGGATGTCTGTTTCTGAACTAGACAGTGAGCTCAGAGGTAGACATGGGACTGAGGTGGCTCATGCAGTATTTATCTTTCTGCCTCTGCTTCTTTCCTCCCTTTAATAAGCAGGTGGTTTTGAAAAAAAATTAAAATTGGGAACAAACTTCGCTGAAAGGCAGAAGGCTCCTCTTTCTAGCACTTCCTTAGCATATTCTTTGCACTTCTGCTTGTGAGAGTCAGTCAATAGCAACAGCTCTTCCCCCTTGAACCTGAGAATCACAAGAGTGGGATGAGGATGGGACATGTGTCAGTAGCCAAATGCACATTTTAAAACCAGAGTCACTTTCTAAGCCTATAAAGTGTGTGTAGTGTCACCTAATGGACCTGCCTCGCGAGGTTTTGATAAAGTACAGATGAACCATTAAATTAGGAGTGAATATATATATTTAATTCATAAACTATATAAAGACTTTGTCAATATAAGCTATAATTCTCCAGAAAATCACCTCAGCAATTCTTCTCCATAGTTTTCCATTTTACTACACATTTACCACACATAACCAACCACTTTCCTCCACCACCATTCCTATTTTCCCTAGTGAAATGAACACAGATCAGAACATGGAATGACAATCTGAGCCACATACAATGAATAAAGGTTCAAAGTCTCACAACCCCAAGATAGTCTCCAGACATCTTTATACATCCATGACCATCACTCAGAGAAGGCTAATCAAGAATTTCCAAGTAAAGTGCTTGGTCTCAAATTCTGGTGCACTATGCTGAAAACCACACTGGGAATATCCAACAAGCCCTGCTAGACTTTTGAGATCCTAGAAGAAAGAAAGTCACCATCATAACAAAACTTCAAATGCAGCAAAAAAAAAAAAAAAAAAAGTGGGAATGTCTGACCAAATGAAAAATGTCTAGCACAGATATTCAAAGTCAAGAATGTGACAAGTAAATTCTCTTCCTGTAAATGCCCAAGTATTTCCCAGAGGTTAATCCAGTCCCGAAGGCAGCCATTGTAAACCATGGAGGGAGGATGCTCACAGGCTTTTTCTCTCATTGAGTCAATTCTTCACCATGCTGGAAAGTGCCTCCTACTCTGAGAGTAGAAGGTAGTTCCAGAACTGACAGGCTCTCTCTTTCCTCTGGTCTAACTGCACATTAATCCTTACACAATTCTTTCTCGGCTCCTCTCCTCAGGAAGCACATCTCTATCCCTCCTTCAAAGCTCAAAGTTCCTGCCAGAGTTGCATATCCTCAAAGAAGAGACTTAGGCTTAGATTCCAGATAGTACTTTGTTTTCCACAGGAAATATAAACTAGTAATGTTCAAATAGGCAGTGGTCCTTAATGTATTCAAATTTATATACTGGCCTTCATACAAATACAAGTCACACTAAGCATGATGAGTGCTAACTGTGGCCATTCAAACATTGTATCATCTTCTATTTTATAATACACAAAAACTATAAAAATAAGTGGGTGGGGATGTGTAATTTCAAATATTTGGGCAAAGAAAAAGCCCTCTATGACTAAAACAAGATGGCAAATGACTTCATCTTCTTTTGGAAAATAACCTCATTATGACAGCTTGCTAACCAACTAGTTTCCAAAGCCACTAACAGTAGCCTATAAAGTCACAGCTGCTACTGCTGCAAACAACTAAAGTTGATTTCATTCTCAATGTCATTTTGAAAGAACTAGTGAGCTCTTCAAAGTACTACAATGTATGAACAAGAAATTGTATTGAGGAGAATACAATGAGAAGTTCATGCCTTGCTCAGCAAGGATGATTACAAAGGATGACAGGAGGCAGACTGGAAAAGCTGGACAACAGGCAGACACATTTAGGGTACTCTAAGTCATCAGTGAGTAAGACAGGAAACAAGTGCCTATTCTGATCTTCAAGTCATGTAAACTTGGCAGGCAATATACAACTTTTGATAGCTACCTTACTTCAAAAGAAATATCTGAATACTATTTCTGAAAACTCTAAAAATAATGAAATTTAAAGCTCTCAGATCCCAAGTGTAGTGGGAAAGAAGTGTCACTTTAAACTTGTGCATACTTCCCAATTAAAATTTCTGGTTTTCTTTGCACTTGCTATCATATATTATTTTAAATACTTTTAAAATTACTTTGAAATACTAACCAAAATTAATAACAAATTAAAGTACATCCATGGAAAGGAATACTACACAGCCATTAAACAAGGCATTAGAGAGACTACATGGTCCACACAAAATACTCATATTTAATGAAAAAAGAAAAACAATTTTAAATTGTATTTGTTATATGTGTGTCTTACATGTAAAGAAGCTTTCCCGGTCTTAAACTGTGATCTCTAGCCCATACTCACATTTAACTGTCTAAATGATATTTCAATTTGAACATGTAACAGGTGCCTCACAGTTTACTTAAGAGAAACCCAATTATTGACAAAGGTGCTGTCCTAGGCCTACATCAGTGCTGACAGATGACAGCTGAGGCAGCCCCTTGCCTTCAGTTGTATGGGCAGTATGCTTGGAATCCTTTTTCACTCCCCTCTCCTTGCAAACCCCACACTGAATTACTCAGCTGCTTCCACCTTTTAAATGTAACCAGATTCTAGTCATGCAGCCACTTCTTAAGGTATTACTGTCCTGGCCCAAGTCATCTTTCACTTGAAAACTGTAACTGCCTCCATTCTAACAGAGCTCCCAATGGATTTTTAACATGGAAGCGAATGAATCTTGACATCCTGTCACCGCTTTGCTTCATAGCCTGGAATGAATGCCCTATGAGGATGTTCAAAGCCCTATATGATACAACTCCAGTGTATCTTTGGTCTCATGTCCCACATGCTCACAGCTTATCACCTTGTCACTCCATGAGAAGAAGTTAAAGAAGCAATGGGTGGTGGAAGGGTTAATTTAAAAGTAGCCAACTGAGTTGAGGCATAGATTACTGCCCCTAACAATGGAGGACTTTGGAGTAACCTTTGGGGTAAGTAGAGTCTAGTTATTTGGATTTATTCACTATTTCTCCTTGGCTGCATCATCCAGCAATAATTCACACACACTGGTTAAGTGACAAATAACAGAATTTAGCGTTTCCCTGTGTGGCACCATGGCCTCTCATGCCTCCACAGTGCTAAACAGTATTATGTTCTTTTTCTTTGAAATTCCCAGCATCAGCTCCTTTGGTGTCCCCAGAACTATCCTTGCACGTGTGCGCACAAGTGCCATGACACATGTGCAGGCCAGAGGAAACTTGGGGTAATGCTCCCCTTCTCCCATGTATGGTACTTGAGGTAGTGCTCCCCTTCTCCCATGTATGGTACTTGAGGTAGTGCTCCCCTTCTCCCATGTATGGTACTCAGGTTGTCAGGCTTGGCAGCATGTGCCTTTACCTACTAAGGCAGCTCATCAGTCCCATCATCTTTATTTTATTTTAACTTCATGATGATTCATGTTTGGGTTTATATTTAAAATCTTCAATAATATACCAGAGATTAAAGTAACAATTCAAAACTATGGGCTTTTAAAGTTTGGTTGCATTTTCTTGTTGTTTTCTGAGACAGGGATTCATTATTTAGCTAAGGCTACTCATACTAAGGCCAGGCGCTCACCATGTAACCCAGGTTAGGCTCCTTAAACTTACAGAAATCCTCCTGGTCTCAGCCTCCTGAGGACTGGGATTGGTATGAGCCATCATGAATGGCTCTATGGACTTTTTATTATTATAATTATTATTGTGTGTATGTACATGTATGTGTACATGGATGGGTGCCATAACACATTTGTGGAGGTCAAAAGAAAACATGTGAAGGTTGGTTCTCTCTTTCTACCATGTGAGTCCTGGGGATCAAACTCAAGTCACCTGCATGCCAAGCACTTACCCATCTGAGCCATCTCCCCAGCCTGCATCACAGCTTATCAGAACAGAACCTCATTTCAAGGCAGGTCTTAGAACAACTAAGAACAAACCTACCATTTAAGTCTGATTTCAGTTTAAACATGTAAAAGAATCTCCACAGTGCTTTATAATATTCCAAATATATCTGCCAAGTTATTTAACTCCCAAAGTAATCTTGGAATGAGTTCATTTTCAAACAGGAGTGTGTGCACATCCACATGAATGGCTACAAATATGAAGATGGCAAACAGTGAGTGTTGGCAAGCATGTGGAGAAGTGGGATCCAAGAGAGACAGAAAAGGGTTCCATCTCCCCCTGGGAACTAGATGGGGTAAAATACTGTTGACAGTATTGTTCTCCAATTACCAGCTATTGGCCTCTCGAGCAAAAGGATGGTAAAACAGCCAGACCACCCTTAGCCTGCACCAGCCATTTTGAGCACTCCATGATGCCTTGGTACAACTTTGAATGAAGTTAACTGGCCTGGCTCCCGAAGACCCAGGCATAATCACGGCTGTTTAAAGCAGATTGTGCCTCTCTTCTGATAATCATAATCCTACATAAACCACTAGCAGTTTAAACAGAGGAAGACCATTTCCCATGGCGGAGTGACTATGATTACTGAAAAGGCTGAGATTGGTCCAAAGAAAATGGTTATTATTGACCAAAGACATAATATCTATGATTGGTCCAAACATCTCTTTTGGGGATACATAAACAGACTACAGGAGCTTGCTTGGAGAGCTGGGTAGGCAAGGCTACCTCCCTTAGTGTTGGAGCACCAGGTCTAATAATGTCTTATGAGGTCTTGTTTTGGCTGCTTTCAGTAAAAGAGGTTAGACTGGAATTACAAAGCAGCAGCAGTGAGAACAGGGCAGCTCGAGAGCTGAGCAAGCACCAGCCTAAGGAAGCAGAACCTAGGAACCAACACATCACATGGGCACTGTGCACATGTGGTATACCCACACAGTCAGTTCTTGAGAGATGCAGATTCCATGGGTGCTGAAGAATATGAGAGCATCTGGAGCCATGCAAATCCAACACTATCCAGTGCAGTCCTATACCTGGTAATTCTGATCCTGACCCTGGACTTCTAAGTTTGACAGATGAAAAGTTCTGGAAGCCTTAGAGGTACCCCAGCTTTTGATACCTAGCATTGAGTTCCCAAATATCCCTACTTATGTCAAGCCCCAGGACCCAGCTTCCCATATGCAAAAGCAGTCAACAACTGCTTGACAGTTCAAAGAACAGCAGGGTGGAGATCTTGGCATAGCCTCTTAACAGATAAGGAGCTAGTAACTCACCCACAAGCACCATCCATAGCCAGGTAGCTGCTCTGAGACTCCCATCTAGCCACAGGAATCCTTGTTTCAGTGGGGGTAGAGGGTGGGAATGGAGGTGTGTGTGCCTGCACCTAAATGATCCAGCCATCCTAAGGCCATACCTGAAGAATCTTCCAGATGCCCCAGCTCCTGAGTGCGGTTACAGGCAGGCAGCCCAAGTCATCCTGGCAGCAGCCACTACTAACAGAAGTCAACTGAAGAGTTCAAAAGCAGCTGGACAAGAAGGGAAGTTGGAACAGAGGAGCAAGGAGAGCAGAGAGCTGCTAAAAGGCTATGGGAAGCCAGAGAAGAGAACCTGAAGGCCCTGGGCACCACAAGAGTCCTGCAGAACTGGCAAGACATTGGGGCTGAGTGTCTCTCACCTTTCCCAGGCAGCTACAACACTGGCTGCTATCAAAGGGCTTCAGACCTGAGCACTACTCACTGCTGTTACCATGGAGGCACTCCCACCTGCCAACTGCCAGTGTCTGCTGCTATCACTCCCCAGGGAAAGGAAACCTGCAAGACACAGCCTTTGAAGGGCTTCTTGCCTAGTAAGATACAGTGAAAACCCCTTGACCAGCTGAATAGTGAGCCTAGTTCACTGCAACTGGGCACATAAAGTTTTTCAGCCTCTTTGGAAATTAGCTGGCACCCTCTCAACAACAAACTCGGCAGTTCTGGTTCTGTGTTAGCAGTGGCTGACACCTGTGACATGTGTGTTGCATGTTTGTTTGGGGGGTTATCTGGGCAGATAGTTAGTGGCTCCTTGATGGGTTCCGGATAAGGATATGGACAGATGGAAAAGCTCTGGTTCCAACAGTTTAACTCAGAGCTTGGTGCTAAGTTGTCTTGATCTAATCAAGCACAATGGTATCCAGCACAAAGCAAGTGGTAAAGATAACCCTATCACATTCTGGAAACAAGTCCTCATAACCACTCACCCCACTGCAACATTTTGCTTGGTAAAACATAGTTTGTTATAGCTTGACAAGTGGATGCTGAGGAGGAGAAAATGAGAAAATGAAGACACCTCCCCCTTATAATGAAGCTTGAAAAAGTATGTCATTTTTATTTAGTAAAAACAGAAGAAAACTCTGATGGCCCCCTGGAACTTGCCCCAAAAGAAAAGGTTCTGAAACTAGATAGTGAATATTTGAACAATATAGTGAATATACTTGACCTCACTGAATTACACACTTTAAATGGTAAATTCTATACTACTGTAAACTTGCATGTACTTGATAATAGTTTTAAAAGTGGAGGAGTTAAGCTCCTGAGACATAAAGTCTAAGACAACAAATCTGTGCATGACTGAAGGAGTATTCCTAGGACAAACAAGGAATGGGTAACAAAGCAAAGCTGTAGGGTCAACTCAAGTCTGGCCTCAAATTGATCCCTGGGTGGGCTCTGGAGTCTAACTGGAACCAGAGAGTCATCATATTTTGAACCAAGTCCAGCCCTTTATATCCCATGTACCAGTCAGTCACCCTCTACCCTCAGGCAAGTGAGAACTTAGTATCTGAGTAGCTCTGTGGATGCGGTCATAACTGAGAGCTGAGTCATCACTCTGCAGGTGAGGGACAGGGAGGTATATAGTCCAAGGAAGGAAGGTCTAGGTGTGTTGTGCAATAGTCAAGGAAGAAAATGTAACCCTAGAAAACTGCAAAATGTGTCTAGGATCACAGGGTGACAATGGGAATGTAAAATCCACCTCTTTTCCTGTAACGCAGGCTCTTTCCCTTTCCACCACTGTAAAAACACAGGATGAGCTTCATTGCCCTCCTATTTTTTTTTTAACAATGTTTATGCTTCTATCCTTGTTTTAGGTTCCTTTGTTTTCTAGGAATGTTTTTGATTGGTTGGTTGGTTTGAAGAAGAACACAGGGTTGTTTACTTCACTTTCTTCTCTTTTTTTTTTTGGGGGGGGGTTCCAAACAGGCTTTGGAGGCTGACCTGGAACTAGCTCTTGTAGATCAGGCTGGTCTTGAAGACACAGAGATCCACCTGCCTCTGCCTCCCGAGTGCTGGGGTTAAAGGCGTGCGCCACCAACACCCAAAAATCTTGGCCATCATTTCTCTTCCTTGCCAAACTCCCAGTTTATGTAACAAGTGCTCCTCTCTCCCCTCTCTCTACTCTCTATCCTTCCCTCCCTCTCTCCCTCCCTCCCCCCCCCTCATTTCTGGAGGCAAAAGCCCTGGGATTTTACATGTCTGCTTAGTCTTTACATTGTCATTATCTTGAAAGCAACCACACAGTGTCTCACAACTGTCTGTAACTCCAGTCCCAGGCAATTTGACACCCTCTTCTGGCCTCCTTGGGAATCAGGCATGCATGGTACAGACACACATAGTGGCAAGACACCCATGCACATAAATTTAAAAAAATAAAAATAAAGTCTCTTTAAAAAAAGAAATCCTAAATACTGCAGCAGAAATATAGACTAGTAAGCAAAGCTTAAAAGTCAATGACACTAAAAGTTGCCATCTTCTAAAACATGAACAAATCTTTAGCCAAACTTAGAAAAATGAAAAACCTCAGATAAAGAGATCCTAACACTGGCACCAGAGAAATACAAAATGACATAAGAAGACTAAAAACAATTATATTCCCAGACACAGCCTACTCAGTTTCAGTCATGAAGGCATACAAAATCAAAACATACTAATAACATAGAGACTGAATCAGTATAAATGGATCCCATCAAAGAAAAATTCAGGATTTGATGGCCTCACTCCTGAGTTCTACCAAAATTCTAAATAATAATACCAATCCTCCCAGCAAAGGTTAAAAAGAAAGAAAGAAAGAAAAGGACAAAGGAAGAAAAGACAAAAAAGGAAAGAAAAGAATTATGATCCCTTCTTGTAATCACATTTACAGTAATGCCAAAGCCATGGTGGATACTTACAAGGATATAAAATTACAGTCCAGTATCCTGAGGAAAATGATGCAAAATACCCAACAAAACACCAGCAAGTCAAATTAAACAACATGTTAAAAGGATCACTCACCTAGATATTAACCAAGTCAATGTGATAGAACAACAAAAAGAATCATACCAATAGATGGAGAACAGGCATTCAACAAAATTATAGATCCTTTCACAGTAGAAAATATTAGACAAATTAAGTATAGGAGGAATGTAGCTCAACAAAATAGAAGCTACCATGTAGAACAAACACATAATTAACATCAGACTCAACAATGAATAGAATGTTTTTTTTCTATAAAAACAGGATTCCAACTCTTATCACCTCTTAAACATAGTACTGAAAGTCCTAGTCAGAATACCTAAGTAAGAGGAAAAAATAAAAATATATCCAAGACAGAAATAAAGATGATAAACTGTTTTTGCTATAGGTGACACAAACCTACTAATAAAAACATAAAGATCCCACTTAAAAAAAGAAAACACATTAGTACTAATCCAAGTGTGGTGGTACACACCAGTTATGCCAGCACTTGGAAGGCAGAAGCAGGAGAATTGTGAGCTAAAGGTCATGTATCCTTAGCTACAAAAATGTCTGAACAGCCTTGGCTATATGGAATTCTATTTCAAAGCAAACAGAAAACAATAAACAACAACAAAAATCCTATTAGAACCAAGAAACAAATTTGGTGAAGTTTCAAAATATAATTCATATAAAAATCAGTAGGGTTTTATATACCAACAATGCACCATCCACAAAGAAATTTAGAAAGTCCTAGTGCAGGCCATGGGATCCCTAGAAGACTGAGGCAATCAGTGATTAATTATACAATGTTTAGCACTATATCATGCATAAATATATATATATATATATATATTTTATTATTATTATTACAGCTCAAAGACAGGGAAGCCCAGGTTCTCAAGGGAGACCCAGACTCAGTAGGGAAGCAGACCTAAGGCCAAGAGAGGAAATAACCGCCTCTGAGAGCACACATGCCTGTCATGTATCTTCTGACACATGACCTGGAGGAGCAACAAAAACTGCAAGTATTCTAAGGGTTAAAAAACTTCCGAAAAGACATAGTAAATATCAGGGGCCAAAACAGGCATGGTGTACGTTTTGAAATCATTATAGTAGAAACTGACAACAATTCTGACCACCAGTGTGCTCAGGGCACTAACTGAAAACAGCAGCCAGGAAGAGTGCAGGCAGGGAAGGCACTGGGAGAACCAAGAGGAAATGCTAAGGAAGGAGGTAGGGAGTTTCCAAAGACTCAAGCCTCTTCAAAGAAAGGAAGAGAGCCTTGTTAGGCTCACTGGGAGACTGGAAACAGAAGAGGAAAGAGCCACTGAACTGAAAAGAATGTCAAAGGAAACTTCCAGAGCTGAGGAAAAAAATCTGAGGACTCGAAAAAAGTGACCCAAAACATAACATCCATAAAGTTGATGCAAAGGGGGGGGTGGGGGGTGAAAGGCAAAGAATATTTAAAGTAATAGTGGGCAGAATTTAAACTCCCAATGAAAACCAAGGAATGGACAGATATACTCTGAACTGAACTCTGGAACTTAGTTAAAGAGAGGGAGGAATGAAGATCGAAGGGGTTGGTACCCAGGTTGGAGAAACCCACAGAAACAGCTGGCCTGAACAAGGGGGAGCACATCGACCCCAGATGCTGTCTGGGAGGCTAGTGCAGGACTGATCCAGACCCCTGAACATGGATGTCAATGAGGAGGCCTCTGCACTCCAGGGGGCCCTGGTAGTGGATTAGTATTTTTCCCTAGTGTAAGAAGGGACTTTGAGAGCCCATTCCACGTGAAGGGATGCACTCCTGCCCTGGACACATGGGGGAGGGCCTAGGGCCAGCCCCAGTTGAGGGCCCTACCCTGCCTAGGGAGTGGAGGGTGGATGGAGTGGAGGGTAGGTGGGGGGGGAGAATGGGGGGAGGGGAGGGAGAGGGAAAAGGGATAGACATGTGAAACAAGCTTGTTCCTAATTTGAACTAATAAAAAAATAATATAATTAAAAAAAAAATCAGAGTTCTACCTGCCTGTCCCTTCAAGTACTGAGACTAAGCCCATGAACAACCATGCCCAACTATCTCTTCAAATTTTTAAGAAGTGCTTTGTCTTGAGAGACATAGTACATAGGATATATGGGATGGTAATCTTATTCATGTCATAAAGCCATATTTAATGCTTTATTTCATAAAATCTTAAGTATGACTCCACCAAAAATAAAAAAGACAACATTTTTGGAGGGATTGTCTGACACCTATTAAATTATCGATTTCCCTATTTACTTATTATTTTGTATGCATCTCTTTGAATTAACTAATAAGATGGAAAGCTTATAAATAGAGTAATATTAACTAAATTATGAAATATCCATGAGAGAGTATTATCTAACAATTTTTAAAATGAGTGAGAGTACTATATTTACCTATAATAAGAAATTAAAGAGTAATTTGTTCATAATATTAGAAAATGAAAAGTAAAATTAGTATATTTTTGTGCATATTTTCTAATAGGAATGAATACAAGGAACCCTAACAATTCATTGACAAGAAACAAGGATGAGAGGGAGAGGGAAGTGGAATTGTTATGCAAAATAAGATTGTTTCTAATCTAAATGAAAAAAGAACTATATAAAAAAAAAAGAAAACCAAGGAATGGAAGAAAAAAAGAAAAAGATTAAGGGTAACGATATGATAGTAATCCAACTATAACAATAAAGCTGAGGCACAAAATGAGTCTCAGGTTTACAAGTATTTCAGACTGGACCTGAGAAGATGGCTCAGTAGATAGAAAATGGCTGCATATGCATGAGACCTCACTGGATCCACAACATCCATGGACAAGCTGGCAACAGCCATCTGTAACCTAGTGCTGCGGGATAGACAGGCAGACAGACCACATGGATTCCCAGGTCAGCTATTCCAGCCTAATCATTGAGTTCCAGGTTCAGTGACACCTCCTCTCATTAACAGAAGAAGTAGTGACTGAGGTAGACATTTGACACTGACCTCTGGGCCTCCACAAGCACAGGTGCGCACACACGCGCGCAAGCACACACACACACACACACACACATACACACACACACACACACACACACACACACACACCCTGCCCATATATATATATATATATATATTATATATATATATATATATGTTGTTATATTTTTATATTTCAAACTATATTTGTGCATGGCTTAAAGGTAAGAATAAGCTCTTAAAATGTGTTTTTTGAGAATTTCATTACTCTATGAATATCTTAGAATATACTTATCAAGTCCCAGAGGCATATCCTACAATACACCAAGGCTATATGGGTCAGGCTGTTATTCATCTTGTGCTACAAACATATATTATGTGATACTCAATGAAATACAGTAGGGGATTTTAGCACAACATTAAACACTCACATATGTAAACATCTAAAAGGGGAAACTATTTTTAAAAACTTACATAGTCTTTCTACAGAGTATTTAAATAATAATACTATCCAAGTTTTCTTTTTCTGTCACTATGATAAAATACTGACCAAAAGCAACTTGGGGGAGAAAAGGGGTTATTTAGGCTTACAGGTTACAGTCTGCCAATGAAGGAAGCCAGGGCAGGAGATCAAGACAGGAAATGAGCTTGCTTTCTCTAGCTTCCTCAGCTAGCTTTCTAATTCAGCCAAGGCTAACTCTAGGGATGGTGCTTGTCCAAAGTGTGCTGGTCCTTCCCACATCAATCACCCATCAATACAACCCACCACAGACATGCCCACAGGCCAATTATATCTGGGCAATCCCTCAGTGGAGACTCCTTCTTCCCAGGTGATGCTTCACTGTGTCAAGCTGACAATGAAATCTACCCAGTACAGATACCCTTAGACAGATACTTAGGCCATCAGCTAAGGGAACTGAAAACTGCTCTGGGGGAGTTGGCTAATGCTGAGTGAATGTGAAGGTCTAGGGCATTACTGTACACTATGCAGATATCATAAACATTACATTCACATGTGTTCACTAATAAATGCTAGCCAAAATTTCATGAAGAAATGATGTCAGTTCATTGAAATCTGTTTCAGATAATACAGGCAGAGGAAACACTTCTTACTCATGCTTATAAAGCCAGTACTACCCAAATATCAAAACCAAAGACAGTCAAATAATGAGAACTACAAAACAGCATCTTCCAAGAACACAGATGTAAATATCACCAATATAGTATTAGCAAATCAACGTCAATAATGTCTAAAAAATATATCCCAACCAAGTGCAACTTCTTCCAGATATACAAGGCTGCTTTCTACATTTAAAATCCGATCTAACCCATCCAATAAAATAGACTCAAGAAAAGTCCTATTATTCCATTAAGACGTACAGGAAAAGAATTTGATATGACCCAACATACCATTCAGGCTAAAACCTTTTCAACAAACTTAGGGAAAGGATGGAGGAAAAAGAAGGGAGGGGAAGGGTAGAGAGAGAGAGAGAGAGAGAGAGAGAGAGAGAGAGAGAGAGAGAGAGAGAGAGAGGGAGAGGAGAGGGAGAGGGAGAGGAGAGGGAGAGGGGAGAGGGAGAGGGAGAGGGAGAGGGAGAGGGAGAGGGAGAGGGAGAGGGAGAGGGAGAGGGAGAGGGAGAGGGAGAGAGAGAGAGTCCATCCATTTGACTAGGAGAAACCAGATACTTTGCCTTTAAGACCAGTAACAGAGGAAGCCTGACCCAGTGGCATGCAGAAACTCCTGCTACTGGGAGGGCTGAGGCAGGGGCATCTTAAAAGCTGTTTTAGCAAAGTAATGGCATTACTTAGTACAGTTCTCAGTTTAGAGAAGACTGGAGAGAAGGTAGAGTTCCTATAAGCTCCTGCTGGGCACCATCTGCTAACAGCTGGCATTGGTGCCTGAAGGGGTTACAATGTAGATACAGTGTAGTCATTAGAACTCTTTTAGAAAAAAGCCTTTATGTTACATAGTTCTGTACACTTTGGCAATAAATAATGTGCCCAACACTGTAGTACAGAGCAGTCTTACTGTGTGGCCTGCATACCACCAATTCAAACTTCCAACCCCAAAAACTTTCCCTTCTTTTGCTTTCACTGATTTATTTTTCATAAGTATACACCAACTACTTAGTTTACCTCTAATCTTCTGAACTTTCTATTGTTTGGCTTTTTCAAAATGTCATATAGATGATTTATCTCATTTATACATATCCATTTTCTTTGTCTTTTTTACAATTGAATAGGGCAATAATATTTACGTTCCAGGTAAATTTATTCTAAGATGAATAAATTTATTCTAAGATGAATAAACTGTCAGAAATATACAATCTTTAGGAGTTCCTGGCTTCTTAAAATAATGAATTTATAACTAAAAGGACAAGAGTACTAAGGACTTCATACAGTACCCGTAGGGGGTAAAACACATAAATCTGCAAACAGTGATTTACATTAGGTGACATATCCTTCAGCAAGCTTTTTTCTTCTTAAGTGAATGTTGGAACTTTAAATGCCAAAACTTTCTAATTTATTGATTTGGGGAAAGTATCTTCCCTATGGAAATATTAAGCATTTTCTAATCATTTGCTCTTCCTGCCATCTAGTTTACTGGATTGCTGCATCACAACGATATCTTTTGTGTGTGTATGTATTGGCTTTTTACATTTTTTCACATAATATATTTTGATAATATTCTGTTCCCTTTCCCAGCACCTCCAATATCCTACCCACATAACTTCATGTTTTGTATTGTTTTTGGTGTTTTGTTTTAGGGTTTTTTGGTTGTTGTTGTCTTTTTGGATTTCTTTTGTCTGTTTTGATTTGGATTGTTGTTTTTACAGAAAAAAACAGTGATTACTTTTTAAAATGCATTATAACTGAACAATGTGACCTTACGTAGAAAGACCCTGAATAATGCTGTTGGAGTTTCTGGGCATTTTTCTTTGTGACTTCCTACTAGACAAGCTATCTTAATCACTACTTGCAATGACTTAATGTGTGTGTCATCTAATTAAATGAGGGTCTGAGAAATGGTTCAGCCATTAAGAATGCATACTGCTCTTGCAGAGGACCTGAATTTAGCTCCTAGAACCTGTCAGGCAGTTCAAACCCAAAACCTAGCTTCACTCTGTTCTCTGAACTCAGTGGGCATCTGCATTCATGTGTATATTCTCTGATTCTCTCCCTCTCCCTCTCCATCTTTCTCTCTCTCTCATACACACAAACACACTCTTAAAAATAAAAATAAACCTTAAAATATTAAATAGTGAGGGTAACCGATATATCAAAAATAATTATGTTGAACTTTGCCAAAAATGAGAGCAAATGGGCAATAACTGGTTTATAATAGAAAGGGTAAGAAGGCAGAGTTCATCTACATCTCAAAATTATATTAGCAAAAACAGTAATTTTTCAACTATCTCAGCTTTAGCTACTGTATCTAGAATTGCTTAAAATAACCATAAGCTAGAATGTATTAAAATACTAAACAATGAGTTGTAACTAAAAGCCATTTTACTTATATATATAAAATGTGTGACACATATACATACATAATGTATCTCATTTAATACACCAAAGTTCTGATATTCCATCAAAACAGATCATTAGCTCTTTAGCCACAGAACTACATGAATATTATTACTTTAAGATATTTTTATCCCATTTATTTCTTTGCATATGTGCACCAATGTATGCATGTGGAGGGCAGATGATACCTTGTTTAGAGTCAGTTCTCTCCTTCAAGCAATGTGAATCCCAGGAAGCCCCATAACCCACTCAGCCCTCTTGCCAGCCCAAGACAGTTCCTTTTTCTGCTTAGTAGTGACCACCACACAAAAGTAATGAAATCTGGCTAATAGACTAATGAAAACAGGACAATACTAGGGGTTGCCAGCCAGCTGGCCAATCGGAGGAAAAAAAAAAAAGGAATGAGCTTTGGGTTCAGTGAGAGACCCTGTCTCAAAACTAAGGAAGATGCTCAGCTTCAGTCTGTGACCTCCACACATGCACACATGGGCAAGCATGCACACACACATGTGCACACCCATATACTATACACACTCAAGTAATATTGGGAAAAATAACTGATCAAAATTATTAATATTTCAATTAAATATTTTCTTCTTGGGCATTAAGCCCAATGAATTCTCAAAGAAGTACTTCTATGGCTAAAGAGCATAGGATCTTCCATCTTTTTATTGATGATAATGAACAACTAAAATAAATATCAAAACTTGTAATTTAAATATGCTTCTAGAATATATAATGTATAAATGTCTCTAGCCAATATAATTCATTTATATTCCAAACTCATATCTAAAAGTTTTCTAAGATACTTCATAAATATACACAAATAATAACTACATGTAAAAAAACTATACTAAAAGGGAGTTATTTGGGTCAATACAACAAATGGTTATTAAGCACCATCGACAGAGTGCTTCACATGGCAATAAACTGTTAATAAAACATTTTGTAAACAGTTTAAGAATAGAAACTTTATCACTACAAAAACTCATTATTGCTTCTTCTGTAGTTGGCATGCACTGGACCACATAGCTCTCTAGGAATAACAGTACAGGTGCAGGAGCCAGAGCCTGGCTTGTAAATAAAGTTTTAGTGGAACACAGACACATGTATTCATTTACTGACTGCCAGCTTTGAGATTGCTACCAGAGCTGAGTTGCTGACAGAAAGTCTACACTCCCTAAGCCAAAAATATTTATTATCTGCCTCTTTATAGAAGAGATATGTCAGCCCTTGGGGAGACTATCAACTAGTGTGACACAAATTCAAGATTCAATATCTCTGAGATAGAGATGTAAGCTTCTGTTCCCTAGATTAAATCCTGGAAATAAAAGATTTAGCAGTAATAACACAAGCTAATAGTAATTAGTTGATGTGAATGAACTGTTTGGTTTTATTTTAACTTTATTTTTAGTTTGCATGTATGGATGTTTTATCTGTATGCATGTTTGTGTACCATATGCACACCTTTTGTATCCATAGAGGCCAGAAGAGTGTGTTGGATCCCTCGATGTGGGTGCTGAGAACCAAACCCCAGCAACTGCAATTGCTGAGCCATGGGTCTAGATCCACTGTCTATTTGTGCATGCTGACTTTAAATTTTCTGATGCCCCAGCCTTAGCATGCCTGGTGTTCAGATCTGCATATCATACCTAGCATGGATGAACAGGGTATTCTTATATATTCTAGAAATATCCAACTTTTAAAACAATGACACATCATCGGGTGGTGGTGGCACAAGCCTTTAATCCCAGCACTGAGTTCGAGACCATCCTGGTCTACAAGAGCTAGTTCCAGGACAGCCTCCAAAGCCACAGAGAAAACCTGTCTCAACCCTCCTCCCAAAAAATGACACATGAGCAACAAAGGCCTGCTGTGCTCCAGTCCAAGTGTCCAGCCTTGAGCTACTGCACCAAAAACCAAGTTTTTGAATTATATGTAAGTTTTTCCATGAATAAAATTTAAAGATAAAAATTTTGCCATGAGCCAGTTGTCTGATGTCAGTTGGTAGCCAGTCTGTAACTTAGCCAACTGTCTTATCAATTACATCAGTTGTGAATAAAGGCATACTCAAGTGGGAAGGTTTTCAGCTGAGCTGGGTCTCCTGTAGTTGGTCTCTGTAAACAGACTATCTGTGATGTCTAAATCTTTGGATTATGGCTCTTCTGGAATCCATGCCATGTTAAGATGTGAAGTTGGTTACAGTTTTCTTACTGTATCAGTGAAATATATATTGTCATGTCAGTTCTTGCCAGGAATTTCTCAATAAAATGGATTTTTTTCAGTATTTCAATAAATATTGATATGCCCACCTTGTAACTTTTAAAAAAATTTTTTTGCCATGAATAAGATTTAAGGATAAAGGTTAAAACAAAAAAAACCATTAAGCATAACCCAAACTAGTCCCATACATTCATTTTTAATTTTGTTGTTGTTTTGAGACAAGATTTCTCTGTGTTGCCCTGGCTGTCCTGGAAATGGCTATGTAAACCAGGCTGGCCTTGAACTCGGAGATCTGCTTGCCTCTACTTTTCAAGTGTTGGGACTAAAGGTACATGCCACCACCATCCAGTTAATTTATTCCTTATATATCACACAAGTGAAATTTCCAACTATTTGATTTCAATTTTTAAAAAAATCCTAAGTCACTTAAACACAAAATGCTTTGTTTCAGAACTCACTATTTATGTATAAGAATGCCAGTCTATCCCTTTGCATAGATTCAACAGCCAACATTGACACATTTTATGTATGTATTTGTCCAAGTCTGCTACTGACTCCGTAATAGTAATTCACCATGTACCTCTTTTAAGAAGAAGGAGTTTTTCTATGTAAGGCAGTAGTAGTATCATCGTCACAAGTAAACTTGACAATCCTTAGGATCACTCACTGATGCCCAGAGTCTATATCCAAGTATCCACAAATTGTCTAAAAATAGCTTGTGCAGTTCTTTTTTTGACATGGCAGTCAATCAAGGTTCACAGTCATGGTTAACTCCTGAGAGATCAATACCAATCCCTTTTCAAACAGTCTATCTGCATACAGCATGCTCTCATTTCTCTATATATTTGGTCACTGAAAAAGCCACAAAAACAGTCTTCCAGCCAGGAAGTACATCAGTCTCAGTGGGAGAGGAGGCAACTGCCTCTGCAGACTATGTTAGGGAAACAGGAACGAAGCCGACTTATTATAGAAAGGCAGAATTATCACAGACATATTCTTAAACACACTAATCAAGTGAAAAGTCTTGTGAATTGTTTTAATAAAGTTATTACAAATAATAATTATGAACACATGTCCAAATACATCATTTTATTAAAAGAAACATTTTTGTGAAAGTCTAGAATTTACTACTGTTCATTAAAACTGTCAGTTTGGAAGCTACAAATATTTCTTTTTTAAAAATAAAACATACTTTTAATTATAGTTTTGAATTCTGAACAAAGCTTTAATTATCTGATAAAAGACTGGTAGCCTACAAACTGTGCCTACATATTTAGAAACTGACTTCTTTAGGATTTATTCAATGTTTCAAGCTTTTACTAAAATGTAAAATTTAGAAACAACTCTGCCTATAAACAATATTAATTTTAAAATGTACTTTGAGAATAGAAATTTTCCCTAATATAATCAGAGATACAAATATCTTAATATTTCTAATTTTAAATCTATAAGTTCAAATAGAGTAATTTTTTTACCACTAAAACGTCTGAGAAATTGAGATTTCCAGTGGGAATACTGTCAAATTTGCAAAAAGATCTGTATTCCAGTGCTTCATTTTCAATATTCTTTCTGTATTGTTAATTATGCCTGAACTTGCCATAAATTATACATAAAGCTTAACAGAGACCTCAATCCACAATAGCCTTTTCTGAACCCAATGAAAAATCTATACACAGCAACGAAACTGGCATGCAAATAAAAGAACTGTCAAGACATGTACTCCTAAAATAACCCCACAATAACTATTCTAAAGGCTGTGTGTGGTCTCGCCCATATATTTTGGCAAGATGCACTTTCTCCGACCACAGTCAGATTCATCCAAAAGCAGTGGCACTGGAGAGCCTCTGTCTCACCTGTCAAACTTGAGGAACATTCTTCCAGAGACCACCATGAGTCCATGGAGAAAAGCCACACTGAGGCAGCTGTTATTGATAAGCATCTTCTAAAGGGGGGAAACTCCAAACAATTAAGCAAATCATCCTTAATAGAGATATAGACAATAACATCCACATCTAAATGCTGAGATGACAATACTACACCAGTTCTAAAGCAAAACATCAGCCATTTATATATACTGAGATATGCAGACAGGACCATCCATAAGTGATCCTGGCAGCCTTTTGTAGTTGTCTAATAAGATCTCTCCACATTGTTCGCCAGTTTATAACTAAGTGCCCCAACCTTCTTTGTAAAACCTTGAAATTCATCTAAATTATGAAGATATTAAATTCATCAAAATTGCTGAAGTTTGATAGCCAATAGCTCAATAGCTGAAGATTTATAAATGGGAACACTAAATACATTAAAAGCTGATATTTTTGTAAGATGCATTAATACCTTTTTAACCACATCATGTAACAGTTCAGTTTTGTTTTATCCTGATTTCCTCAAGTCCATGGACAGAAAGGGTTAGGTGTGGAATCATGAACGTCAAAGGCGAGAGAAACAATTACTCAAACAAGAAGTCTGCCTCGGTGGGCTTGATTCAACAAAAGACAAAACAGACTACCAAAACAAAAGTGCACCTGGCTAGATAAAAAATTTAGGTAAGCCAAACAGTATCTGAAATTGCAACTTTTTTTTCCTTCTAGTTGACAAGATCCTCTATTCAATACTGAAACAATTCAAGTGAACAAGAAAACAGTGATTATGGGGCTTTTTCCAAGACAAGGGACACCAATAAAGTTCTCAATTTAGAACAATGTCACCTGCACTCAAGTCCTAAACCACAAGGCCAAAGTGACAGCAAGATTCCACTGCACTAGGCTGTCCCACATTTTCATTTACTGTGCAAGCACAGAAGTTAGTTTCACTTTTCCCTAGATACATTAACTAGCTTAGCTGGGATATTATTTTTCTTTGGTTTGGCCGGAAGCATGTTTGATATGAATTTTATTAAGTGGCAGTGTATGTAACATTGCATTGTGGGTAGAATTTTATTAAGTGGCAGTGTATGTAACATTGCATTGTGGGTAGTCGCTTCCTGCGTTAGTCTCGCCACATCCACGGCTGGCATATGAGCATGTTTCCCACATTCTGGGCAAGTTGTCGCCTTTTTAAAAAAATTCTTACAAAAATGACAGCACTCAAAGATGAATTGCTTTAATAATTACAAGAAAGATAAAATACTTTATACAGGTACAATACTGAACTGTTGATCATCCTAGGAAAAAGTGAGCCTCAAAATCAAAGTACTAAGGGTGTGCAAATAATATGCTGAAGTAAATCAGTATGAAGGAAAAGTCAAGGAGCAGATTAGAAGAAATAAAAAATTCCCAACAAATGCCAATACTGCCCAACAGCTGAGGTCCAATAGATCCAGACACAACAGTGTACAAAGGGGGCTGAGTTTCAGGACTACCATTAGTGAGTACTAACAGGTCAATATTTCTTAATAAAAATTTAAGAAAGTTCTGAATATATAGAAATATCAAAGAATGGTAAAAGAAAACAAAAAGGCCTGGAGCTGGATTAAAGATAAAGAACAGAGGAACAGAAATTAAGGGAGAGGAGAAAAGGAGGGGGAGGAGAAGAGGGAAGCAAGGAAGGAGGAAAGAGATGTGGACAATGATTTAAGAGGTTCTCTTTGGGCATCCAATCTGCGTATTATGTCACACACAGCTGCTAGGAATATACACATGAATCAGTAAACAAGAAAATTGTGGCACTGGTTTTTTTTTAATATTTTCTAATTTAAAAACTCATAATGGTTCAAAATAATACTCTATAGTCACAACCAAATAAGCATTCCTGTTTTTGTATATAAACATGTAAGAATTAATATCCCATAATCATAATTTAAAATATAATACTATGATGTTTTACCAGGACAGAACAATTTTAAGTCTTTAATAAGAGTCTGATAAATGCTAGATAAGCTTAAACAACTATGTATCAAATCTGAATAAAAGAAAAACTACCCCACAAAAGAAAACATAAATTACTAAATATCAAGTTAAAATAAATTAATAAAGTTCCTAGTCCAGTCTTAAACAGAATATTTTAAGCCAGAGTGGACATCTAGAGTTTGTTAGTAGTAAATATAAGTCTAAAATAATCGTTTTTTTAAAAAAACATGGATATTAGCAAGGTATTAATAAAGCTATTATGTTAAAATTCAAGCAGCAGTTCAGGAAATAATTGATTTAAATGATAACATTGAAGAAATGTATATATTTAAAACATTACTATACTGTTATGTTCAAATGTTTTGATATTTTAAAAATTGACAATTTTGCAAAAATTACTAAATTGTAAAGTAATAAAGCAAGACACTAACTTGATTTTTAAAGACTGATTTCAAATTTCAAGCTGTATTTCATTGCTGTAGCATTAAAATACAGAATTTATAGGGTAGACCTGAACTTGTCCTTACTTCACAGCAATTGCTAGCATTTCCCCCAATGGACTGCATATAAAGGTCTTTTAAAAGAGAGTTTGTGATCTCTATCTCTGAATGCAAGCATGGTAGACATCTTTACACAGGCTCTCTTGCCATGGCTTTACTAAGCTGGCTCTCCATCACAAGAAGCCATTTCTAAAGAAATGTGGTCAGAACCAAAGGTGCTACCACTCACCAGTGCAGCTTTTGAATTTCTACAACAATGTTCTATTTGCTCTTGAGAGAGGATAATTTGAACTGGGGGGGGGGGACAATGGGTACACAGATTTAAACCACAAGTGTAACTTCCCTGTTTTTATCCTGTCAGAACTTGATGGGCCTCACACAGTATAGAAAGACCATGATCAGCAGTGTCTACTAGACTTGTGTGATGAGAGCTAGACGCGCAGACACAGGCAGTAAGGTTGTCTGCAAAGACAGATCATGTAACTGGAAGACAGATGAAATGGTGGTAGAATTATTCAAATTCATTCAGAACAATTTAAAGATGTATACACCTTTTAAAAAGTGCTTTAAGGAAAAAAATATTTTGTGAAAAATTAGGGCTTAAAAGACCTGAACACTCTAAAAGCATTTGCTTTATATACATAGTTATTCTCTCTCTCTCTCTCTCTCTCTCTCTCTCTCTCTCTCTCTCTCTCATATATATATATATATATATATATTATATATATATATGTTGAGATACACACACACACACACACACACACACACACACACATATATATATTCTATCCTAGAGCAACTACCCAAATATCTTCAATTGCCAAGTGCTGCTATGACATGTACATATGGAACTAAGTTCAGAAATTCCACAAATTATATGGACAAAACCCTTTTATTTACTTTGGATAATAGAGATAAAGATCACACTGGCACACTTTATTTATGAAAGAGGATAATAGAGGTACTTCTTTCTTTACTGCATGAATAATGACTCTAAATGAAAACTTCAATGTAAGATCTGTTTTACAGTAAAGTATGAAGCTAGCCTCAAAATCAAACAACAGAATATATTTCTGTGGTTTTGTCATTAAAAGTTCATTCTGGAAAACAGTTCTAGGCATTTGAAAAACAAGGGGTTAAAAACATTCCCATATCTTTCCAGTATGTGTAGAAAATTTTTTAAAGAATCTTATGAACATGATCTCATAGATAACTAACACAAACCAAAGGCAGATAATGAGCTATGTTGGAATGAACAGACACAAAGATATTTTACTTCTATCACCCGAGTCACTCCCTCTTGCCCCCCATTGTACACCCCAAATAATTTTTTGTGCTTCCCTGTCCCCACCCACCATCTCTGTCATCTATTTCATGCCACTCCTGGTTACCATCACACTAGGAATAAATCTAACATGCAAATTCAGAGTGGCGTGGATAAATGGCAAAAAATGCCTAGGAAATTGGTCTGCTCGCCTTTATAATGTTTGTTGAAAAATCCTCCATCGCTCCCAACTGATGAAAACAGGAAGCTCTATTCATAAATGTGAAATTCACTGCCTATGATATATAATCATCCTAATAGGAAAATGAGCTCTATACATACATGTCCAAGAGGGCAAAAGAAGAGATAGTTTCCCAAAGATGGTTTCAATTTTCTTCTGAATCAGAATTAGCAAATCGAGACGACTAACATACTCTGTCTGTGCATTATTCCTTACTACACACAGCATTTTGTAATTTATTTCAAAGCTTCCATTATAAACAAAAAAAAAAAACCCCACAGTTTCTGTTAACCCACTCGATTCTGAGTTTGTAAAATGCAATACTGAGCTATGGAAGCTACTGAGCATTTCATTATATATGCAGAAGATATGCAATCCAAAGTCCTGTTAGAGTCACTGTGCACACTGACTAAGAATTACACAAAACACACTTCTGTGAAAGACAAAAATCCAATCATACAGAAAACTACCATTATTCCAACAAAGTATCCTGCAATTTTTAACATTTGTTTTTTAAGATCTTCAAAGTAGCCATGAGATGATGGTAAAAATAATATAAATGATACTAATTACATTTCATCTTTATGGTAAGAGCTGCCACCTAATAAAAAAAAAATCAACCAGACAGCCATGATTTAATATTTGTAAAGGAATCCCCAGGCTAACACTTTTGTGACAGCCAATTACAGTCAATCCCAGCAAGGAGTTTGCAAGCAGAGCTTTGGAAAGGAAAACTTTTTTACAATGAGCTACAGAGTCACAAGTTTAGGAAGACAAGCAAAAGGCAAACAGAAGGGATCAGCCACCCTGGTAAAGGTGAAGCAGCTCTGCATATGATACAATCCCAAGATGTGAATGACTGTAAGTCAGCACTGTTGTTCAGAACGTCCCATGCTGGCTGCAGCCAATCTCGCTCACTTTTCCATAGACATAATAATGAAGGAAAAGGAGGAGGGGTAGAGAAAGGAGAAGAAAAAAGCAGAGGGAAGGCAGGAGTGGGGAGGTGGGAGAAAGGAAACCCTTAGCTTCAGAGTTCTGCTCTCCAAATGCTTAACCTTACAGGAGTGCGGGCTCCTCAGCATTTGTGTTCTATCCAAATCCTCATGAGTCACAAAAATTAAAAAGCTATATCCTTCTGGATGCCAGGAAGGCCTTACCACAGCCTTTTGTCAGAGAGAGGGAGGAAAGGAGGGAGGGGGCAGAGGCTGGGTGGTGGAGAAGGAGAGAGAGAGAGAGAGAGAGAGAGAGAGAGAGAGAGAGAGAGAGAGAGAGAGAGAGAGAGAACCCATAAGCAAAAAGACAGAAAGAAAGGAAGAGGAGGAGAGAAGAGAAAGGAGGGAGGGGGAGAAGGAAAAAGATTGAGAAAGAGGGAGAGGGGGGAGAGAGAGCCAGGGGGAAAGCCACAGTGGTAGGCAGTCCCACTTTACTTTGAGTACTGTGAGGTCACAAACCACATGATTCTGTCTCTCCAGTAATAGTGCTTGCAAAAAATAGGAGTTTTAAAGCTTTTGCTTTTTTGGATTGTGTGAATGCTTCATTCGCCTCACAAACAACCACAGAACCACAAGTGCGGTGCAAACTTTCTCCAGGAGGACAGCAAGAAGTCTCCGGCTCTTAAATGGTTAATCTCCGCAGGTCACTACCAGCCACCGAGACCAACCGAGTCAGTGAGTGCCCTAACCACAGTCTATGCAGTAATAGTAGGTCCTTCAAATATTTGCTCATTCTTCTCTGTTTTGTTTCCTTGCTTTTCACATGTTACCAGCTACATAATTTCTTGACAGAAAAAAATAAATATAAAGTCTATGTACTCCGGGCATACTGTACAACTAAAACAAGGGCTGGGTATGGTTTGTGTTTTCAGTCTAAGGCTGCAAGCGATATTTACAGCAGAGGGCACAAGCTCTATCTGGAAGAAAAAGGAGGGACTATGGCTTCAAACAGCCTCTTCAGCACAGTGACAGCATGCCAGCAGAACTTCTTCTGGGGTAAGTGTCACCATATTTTCATCCTGTTTGCTATGAACCTGCTGAGCATAAAGGTTAGAGCATAAAGCCCGTCTTAGATGGGCTACTGGCTTTCTGGGGTCAGAGCATGTTAAAGATCATGATGATGCTATTTTGTTGCACTACAAATTGAAAAATGAAATTTCTGTAAATATTTGCACTTGGCATGTGTAACTAACTCTCAGGGTAATGGCTTGAAATTGACAAAATTAAATGAGCTCATGTTAATCAAAATGTTTTCCAGTGTAACAGAAACGAGGATGTTAAAAACAGTAGAAGCTTAATATTCTCATGAATCTCACTAGAATAAACTGGATGCTGAATTAATCAAAGTATTGTTAAGTTATTGACTCGGCAGCTCCCAATATTGGAACAAATTTAAAAAAGGAAGCAATTTTACAAAATAGCAGACCACAGAATTATTGAAACATTATGGTCTAGTGTGTATGACACAGAAATAACCCTGGAGGAAAGTTAACATTTTAACCAACTCCACTGAAAGAATTCTCTTTTCCACCTGAAACTGTGTCCTAGGTTATCTCTTTAAGCTTGTTTCTAAACAGTACTCTGTGACTGAAGCAGACATGCAACCAGAACAGAAGAGTTCTCAGGACATCAGAGCTGCTCTGAAAAGATGTCCAATGCTAGGGACACTGAATGTTTAAGTCTTTTACTCGACATGAAACTGTAATTTTCTAAATAATTTTAGTTTTGTATCTACATGCCATTACTCCCACATAACTCGTTACAAACATGCATCAAACACTGAGACCTCTAAGATTCCTCTGAGCACATTCTTAGACCACCAAAACGAATACTGTTTTTAGTCTCATGAAAAATAAACCTCACAAGGATAGCCTGAAGGATTTAAAAGAGCCATGCCGACGAAATCATGCTGGACTATTAAAACAAAACAAACTTAATGCAGTCTCATAATACTGAGTTTTCAGTAAGCGCTGACACAGATATGTAAATGACTTCAATCCTGATCAACTGTCATGAGATTGTAGTAAAACGTCCACTTACATGATTCTCTTTGTGATATCCAACATGTCCCAACTACACAGCAGATTTTAAAGACTGTTTTTTAGCCTTTAAAGAAATCCTTTGCTTGTGTGTACTTAGCTGTAGAAGTCTCAAACTAGGGATTGGAGTTCCCATTACTCCTCCTCCTTCACACACCTTAACTGGCTCCTCTGAGAGGATCTGTCCTAAGTCAAACAGAAATAGTTAAACCCAAAAAAGGGGAAGGGGGTTCTCTTAAAGGGTAAAGAAATGTACTTCATGTTTTTATTTTTAAAATATGTGAAATTGCTGTAATGACTCCCACAGTAGCCAAAAGTAGGCCACCTCAGTTACAATATATTCAATGTAATAATCATAGAATATATTATAATTTCAAGAGTGGTCATAAGCATTACTTTAAAATTTTCTGGTTTAGGAAACAGAAAGTAAGAGCCTATATTATAAGTACAGTTCTCACAGAAGATTTGTTGTTAGTAACTAAGAGACAAAAAAAAATGTAAGAACTACGTTAAAACTATTGTGACATGAAGGGATTACTCAGGCAGGCACAGCAAGCAGTTAAGGAACACACAGCACTGGAGGCAGAAGTGTCATAAAGAACATGTTGAAATGTCCTTCTTCTGTCCTAGAGGGGCGGTGTGGGTCTTAAGGTTGTGACACTCTTAATGACTATTCTATATTAAAATTTCCAAGACCTGACCAGGGTCATCTTCTACAGCACTCAGTACTTTCCACACTACAGTCAGTCTTTCTCTTGTGGAAGGTGAGTCTTCCCTTGTCTACCTCCCCCTCCTCCAATGCGTACCTTAGGAAAGGCTAGAGAACCTAACATGAATCTAGTATACCAGACTAATTACAGAGGAGGGGTGGACAGTCCTCCAGGTTATCATCACATCACATGTCTCCCATTCCATGATGTATGTGAAGGTTAAAACCTCTCTTCAGGGTTAAATTCTACAGTGCTCAGCATAACCACCCAGTGCAATGTCCTAAGTACACGTGCCAATTTTGTAAACTGCTTAAAGAAAGTTTAGGTAAGGGACAAGGATTGCATTTACTGTGTCTCACTTCAGCCATTATGAGTGTGTGTGGGGGGGGGGTGCTAGGGAACAGGAGACAGATGAGAGAAGCCCAGTGTCCTTGATCTCCGCACACTTTAATCAGGGCTTTCAATCTGTGCTACTCAAAGTCATTACTTAATATGAATAAACCCTGTTGAGACAGCAGATTGACTCAACAAGTATCTCACCATTAGGGACTCGTTTATGAAATCATGTAAGCTGACTGATTCCATTACAACAGATTCCTTATAACAGACCAAAGTCACTGATTAAGCATAATATGTAAACAGTCATTTCCAAAACAATAGTTGTGGTCTACATCAACAATAACCATTTTGTAGCTTCAAGATTCCCTAAGTGACCAAGTTTTTCAATTTGTTTCCCAAATAATCGGGACAAATTAACCCAAAGAGAAGAACTAAAAAGAATAAACATGGACAGCTACACTAATATGTATTAAAAGCTAAATCTGCCAAGCAATAGCCAAAGAGACTAACATGCATTCTAATAAATGATTTCACTTTATAAGATTAACACAGATTTCACTTTTAAATCATAAAGATATTTTCAAATGTAAGTGGAATTATAGCAAAAAGATCCGTTAAGGCTGAATGTGCTTCCTAGTAGTTTCTAAGTCACGAGAAAGGCATGAAATATATACAATTACATTATAATACATTTTAATTATTTTAATAAAACAAAAATAATTTATTCAATTACACCCTTCAAGCTAATAATCACTGATGGTCAGACTTGTTCAGTCAGTCATCTAAGTCAAACCGTAAGGTAGAATGTTCCAGTTCATTAGGAGAAGACTGAATACTGAAATAGACGATGGTTAAGCAAACGGGGGGGGGGGGGGAGATCATGGAGGGGACTAAGATGCTATCAAGAACACAGAATTAATCTTTATTGAATAGAACCATTCACAAATCAAATCCCACTGTACTTCAATACTTTCAAGCAGCGCTAATCAATTACAAACCTTCTCTGGTGCTTCAGAACTCATGTGCTTTCAATTTTACACACTGGTGGTCCTCAAGTACTGTACGGGCTAAGTTAAGACATTCTGTATCACAACTTTTTTTTCAAAAATATTCATCTAGAGTGCTTTCTCCCCACCTCTCAAGTGCTGCTTGCATGAAAACTGTGGTAATATTTTTATACTGTGCTTCCTTGTTAAAGCAAAAGGTTAGGGGTTACCCAAATACCTCAACTGTATATATATTAAAAGAGAAAAGGTAAGTATTCATATCAAAACTCCAATGGGACTGGATTCTTTATTTCTGCATTTCCGATGATTAATGAAGCCCCCACGCACACTTGGAAACTGACAGCAGAACAAAGGGACATCTCAAAGTCCTCTCCACACTATATGCACACCAACTTCCATGCTGTTTCAGGCTTGTGCCAGGATGCTAGTATATGACAAGTCTAGGGCAACAGGAGAGCTGTATTAAGACTGCAAATGCTATCAACCAAGTCTTTAGAGACATGTTTATATAAATGGTTCACTGAAACGGTAAACCTCTGCAGTGTCTTTCCAAAAATATTATATATGTGGCCAAATAAATGCCATCAATCCAAGGTGAAAGAAATCCTATGGCAGAAGCTAAAACCATGATTGTGACAATGCATGACTATTTTTCATAGTCGACCAGAACTTGTCATTAAATGGACACTGGCCAACCCAATGCTAGTTTAGGCAGAGGTTTCCTAACAGGCTACCTTAGTGGATTCTTTTTAACTGTCCTATACCAATTAACCGAAGTTGTATAACTCCAATGCAAGATTTAAAATAGTCAAAAGCAAAACTGGCACTAATCTCCTTTATTAAAGATAACAGTAAGCTCCAATACTTTATTTTCTAAATATTTCTAAACAGTAAAATACTCTGATTATCTCAAGTATATAAAAATGTTTAATGATTTAAAATTGATCTGCATAAAGTTTTATACATGATATATATACCTTAACATAACTGCTTATCATTTCAAAAGGACAATGGTATGTACTGGATATGAATTCTGATTAATGTGTTACAATTCAAATAAAATGGGGACACTTTATACCTTATTCAAAGGGAATTTCCTTACAGTTTTAACCACAGTTAATCACAAGCTTTTGTCCATTCAACAGAAAACACAAATAAAACAGGCTATATAACTTTGTAAGACTCTTATAGCAACCTAGATGAAATGTTCCTTTATTATGCTATTTACTGTATCTTTAACTTACACAGAATTCTTAGGAATTTCCTCCCCATACACTACTATTAAGGTCATGAGATTCAAAGCTTGCAACACTGTTGAATGGATGTAAGAAACACCCTATAAAACATTTCAAGCACATGCTATTATTAAACAGGAGTTAATTCTGAAGCCTATTTTTTCATAAGCATATTTTCCTTCCCCTAAGAAACAGAAACTGTAGCCCTTATTTTAATGTTCCCAATGAGATGAACTATAGAATTCAGTTTAAAGGCTACTTGCTATGAAAGTACTTAATATTTCCACAGAAAGAAAAATGTGTTAAATATGTTATTCATTCTCTTCCTCTAAATATTCTAAATGTTATTAATACTCAAAAATCCAGCACATTGGGGCTAGGCTGGAGCTCAGTAATGGAATATTTGCTCCACATGCACAATGACCACAGTTCAAGCCTCAGCAACAAAAATTTAAAATAATAATAATTTTTAAATCCAATATACATCCAAGGGACAAAAATTTAAAGAGTGAAAATTTCTGCTCCAAATAAACAACGATAAGTGTTAATTTAACACGTTTAAGATTTTTAAGTCTATTGTTTAAAAGAAAAAGAAACTACTAACATACAGACATAACACATTTTTTGTAATGCTGAAGGGTGTTATAAGGCATTACATTAATTTTAGAAAATTTACCAAGTTAATATTCTAGCCAGAAATGTATTTAACATAATTTTTGAAAACTACTTTTAAAACTTTGTGAATACTACTAACCCTACTGCCATTTCTCTTCAGAAATTATACATCAGGGATGTTAAACTGTGGCATTCTTAATAAGTTAGATCTAAACATTCTATGCAATGCAATTAATTTTGCCTACAAAGTCAAATAAATTAATTTTATCATGCTTTCTTTTCAATTACATTAACTTTTATACATAAAGGATATCTGTTTGATCAGTATACCAACTATAAACATATATTTACATAAAAGATTAAGTTAAAACTCCAAAAACTTAAATACACATTTATAGGTCCCCTTAAAATTACATGAGACTTGAATATGCCAAACCATTATTTATGTATTTCTTATGGTCAGCTATCTCACAACTAAATTTATTTTGTGGTTCAATAAAAGCAAAAAATAAATAAAGGAAAAATGCTAGCCAAAACCAAATAACAATTACCAATAAAGTTTTAAAAACATATGTATACACAGTCTTTCTTTGTAAAAATTATAATAATGATGTTGTGGTATTCCACGACCTTAATATGGACATGGACATGTTTTGTACTGAAATAAAATACCTGCCACATATATTCAACTTTAATTCCTGATTTTAAATTTTTATATATAGTGTACACATAAGCATATACAATAGTTACTATGAAAATTGGAATAATGATTATAACCCAAGAAAAAACAACTATAAATTATATAACTAAGGAACTGTATCTTCTGGAAAACAATTATTTTCTACACTGGCAATACTTTGTACACTGCAAAAAAAAATGTCAATCTGTAACATAGAAATAAAAATTAGGAATCTATGAAGAAACATGCTATTAAAATAAACACTATTATACTCATAAAATCTAAAGTCATTATTTTCCAGTTATAAATCCAAATAGTCACTGGCATCAGTTAAACAAATTCATTTCAGTTTACACAAGCAAATGTGAACATTATCAATCTGCTGAGAGACCCTTATTTATGGCTATCTTAGCTTGGCACTAAACATGTCTATCTTCTATATATTTACTCATTGCCCATGTAACCTGGGTAAGCAATTAAAACACTAGACTTTTATTTCTGCTATTTTTCCATATTAACTACAAATTTCTTTTTAAATTTCTGTACTGAACTTCTCAACTTAGGACTAAATTCCCAGGATATTCTTTAAGTGAAAAGTGATATTCTTTAATGAATATTTAGTAATACTCGTTATTTCTACCACATAATTCAGAATTATTTCAATGAATCTAAGCAGCAAAAATGCACCTTGAAGCAGAAAACAGGACATCACATCCACCCTATTATATAATAATGCAAATTACATAGTTCATACTCCAACCCTCCACTCTATCACTGTAACTAGATCCCAGAAAACAACCTCTTTGATATTTTATGTAAGTACAGCTTTTAAAAGCTTTGGGTGTTTTTTGTTTGTTTGTTTGTGGGAGTTTTTGTTTGTTTGAGAAAACAATTCTTACTTTGTATCCTAGACTTCTACCATACTAGAGTTACACAACAACAGTATAGTACACAGAAAGAAACCTTCTTTAGGGTAATAATCCACAATATATAAATCAGTTTTCTATGAACCTTGTACCAAACTATGAATTATGTCAGGGCTCTAGGGCTAGAGTTCTTGCCACATCTTCAAGGTCCTGGGTTCCTTCCCCAGCACATTTCTCTTTTTAAAAAGAGAAAATAAACTATAAGTGAGCATTTCCTGGTAAGGCCCTAAAACACAGGCATTATGAAAATCTAGAGAACCCCCCCTAAAAAGCTGTCCCCCAGCACTAGACAACTGGTTACAGAAGATAAGCTAATAAAATTAAGTTTCACTGTCATGAAATTTGTAAACCTTTATGTGATTCAGCTTTTGAAAGAAAAGCATTACAATTTTGCTAGTGCTCTTACAAAAACTAAAGTACACACACAGACACACACACACTATATATACACATTTATAGAGAGTTAGCCAATACTACTTTAAAAACTGTATTACAGTGCATTAGTACAGCAATATGAATAGGAAATTCAGTGTAATCCAACCTTTGATGATTAATTCACATCAGAAACTACTTCCTCATAGTCTCATGACCTCCAGGATTCACACACAATTCTCTACCCTCTCAGACTTGGTGAAACTCAACACACATACATGTACGCACATGTCCTATATCTGTCTCTATAATTTAGGGATTTTATTTTTAAAGGCTTTTACCACTCATTTCTACCTCATTTTAAGAAAACTTATTACGGAAAGCAGATATGAATGAGAAGTACTCTCAAATGAAATTTACTCTTGATTCAGTAGAAAGCACATTACTGAGTGTTTCAGTGTTCAGAGAAAAAGGCACATGGCAATATATTTTAATTATCAATCACCGGTACCTAGAAAGCCTTAAAGCCACCACTGATTACAAGTCTTATTTTTATTTTCATATTCTTTTATCTATCAAAATATTCTTATCTAGAAAAACTTAAATCTTAAATAGAGCAAAATATTTGTTTTAAATTGCTAAATTGCTTATTAGTTAAATCTCTCATATAATGATAAATTCTTATTGAGATGAACCCAACCCATTTTCTAGGCTATGAAATTTAATTGTATACTCCCACAAACAACATAACACAAAATTTAGTTCCAAGTTTTTATTTACAAAGTAATATGTACAAAAAGTAGATTTTCCATAATAAAACCTTACTGACATAAGGTACATGATTGTTAATTTTTCAATAAAAAATAATACCATCAATGCTGTTTCCTTAAGGAAACAATGAAGAAAAATACCTTTATTCATTATCATAAATTGACAGATATTTTTTGAAAAGTAGCTATAAAAAATAATTGATCTGAAAATACTCAAAGCATCTGAAGTAAGCAATAAAAATACAAATGAGCATATAAGTACTTAAAAGTAACAATGAGAAACCACTTTGAATATAAGAAATATACATATACTTTAAAACAAAAGTTTTCTTAAGCAGTTTAAAAAGCAAGCTTTAATTTGAACAGAATCACCCAATGAGAGCAGAACTTTCTTCTAAACTAGTTTCCTAAAAGAAATGTTTAACATCTAAAGCTATCATTATAATGTGTGATAATTTCTGTAATCACAGAAGTACCAGTCTTTCTAAATCTTTTCTGTGGAAAGGCTTTGCCATTGAATTTTTCCACCCATACCTCTTCCTTATCTTCAGCACTTGAGGAGACAGAAAGGCTCCAAAATTTTAGCTACATTTGAAATAACTGAGTCAACCATACAGGGCTGCTTTAAAATCACCCGTTTCTAGAAGGCAGGAAAGTCTTGGATTTTAAAGCTGATGCTTCTGCACAGAGAAGGCAAGTTCAGCCGGTTCCTGGCCACACCATAATCATCTGCTCCAGAAGCTCAAGGACCCAAAACAACGGGCTACCTGTTCCAGTCAGGCCGAGGAATGTGTCCAAATCATTTTTATTGATTTAACCTTTACAGGAATGCTACATATCCTCAGAGCAAAACATTTTGAATGTATTTATAATATGATACACTTCTGAAAAGCCATGAAAAAGAAAGCTAGAAACAAATCTAGACAGCCCTCCACCCTTGGTTGTTAGGAGTTTATTTTTATTTTAAACATTATCAGTGGACCTAAATACGGAATAATTCTACTTGGGAAAACTTACTTTGGCACAGCTTTATGTAGAAATAAAAATTAGTTTCAGGGTAGAGAAGGTGCATTTAAGTAAATTCTAACTTTAAGAACTACAAACTCCTAACTTGACAATGATCGGCACATTTTAGCTAAATCTAAAGGCTCTTTTCACACTTTCATACACATTCAGTATGAAAACAACAACATATTTTAAAAACTTACAGAATGGAGTCCTCACTGAATAACCTAAAAGTTGTACTCTACTTACTTCTGGGGATTTACAGAGAAAGTTCTGTGGAGTCTATGTCTCTGGCTTCCCGCACATGGTACTTTAGAAACGGCTGCAGCAGCTAATGCCTGCAGTAGGCACCTTTGCCAAATTAATAATTCACAATATTATGCTTCCTCACATTATGCTCCATCATTAGTTAACTTGAACCTCACCTCTCAAAAGTTCTACTTTCACTGCACACTGTTCTCTTAAAAATGCAAACAAATTTTGAGCATTTCCAGATGTAGCAGGCACAGGCACACACGCGCGCGCGCGCGCGCACACACACACATACACACATGCATACTTCATCTAAACACAGACACACACCACAGGCAAACTCTCAAAGAATTCTAAATAACTGCATAATAAAACTAGACTCACTGCTTACTACCTCAAGAACATCTGTGTGTTTAAAAGAAGAGCCGACAGGAGCGTATCTCCTACGAAGACATGAACGTTGGCTACCAGCACAGGCTGCAGGTAGCTGCCACCAGGTAAAACAGCAACATATTTCGTAGCAGGCAAGATTCTGCTAAAAGGAGCTTTCTGAAACTCAGGCAGCTATTGAGCATGCAAGAATAAAGGCATAGTGCTGTTTACTTTTTCAAACAGTAAACTTACTTTTAAGTATATATACTTAAACATAAGTATATTTAATATACTTGAATTATATAACTTGAAAAGGCAATATAACTTGAATTCAACTACATTATTTTCATCTTGTCATCGATTTTTTTATTAAATATCTAAGCATGCATGAGACTATGCTAAATGAAAATCAAAATCATTTATACACAGCCTTCTTCTCTGAAGGGCTGAGACTACGGTGAGACATGGGAGGTGGCAAGGGTGAAAATTTTAAGGAAGGATCTTCCACAGTGCTCTAAATGAGGGTTCCCTAGATGTCCCCTTGTGTTCTGCTTGCCTTACCTAAGGCCTGGTGCTACCCGAGAGGCACACTGAGTAAAGAAAACACAGAAAAACACTAATACAAGAATGAAATGTTAAAGAAAGAATATGAATATACTCAGGGCATGCTTTATGTTTGCTTATAAAAAGGATTATCCTGAGAAAAACACAGTAAGGAAATAAATATCATCACTTTATACTCTAATCAACTGTTGTTCTGAGAAGGTGCAAGTCGCTCACAAGGTTGCTTTAAAGGTAAGTCTCATGCAAAGTAAACAAAGAGGTCTTACTACTTGATCATAAGACTGGAAAAAAAAATCTGGAGTGTGCTCCATTAAATGTTCCTAAATGGAAACCTGGCTGCTGCGAACCAATGGCCCCCCATCATGTTTATCAACAGAGCAACCTGAGGAGTAGACCTTGGGGGATGTGCAGTAAGACAGGGCCAGCCATAGGTGCTTTTTTAAACAAAGACAATGTGCCACCCCTCCTCCCCCTCCATAAATTAAAAATGTGAGAGCCACTGACTACCAAATTTAAGTCCATAAATAAGCTAAAGCCAGGATGAACACGCAAAACATTCACTGAAAAACTGTCTCCCCATCCAAAAATAATTTTTCTTGCAAAGTTTGTTTATAATAAAACATTAGTTTCTTTCCTTCTCTTTTCCTAACAGATTTTGGTCTATAGCTGTGACCATAAGTAATATTAAAGAGAAAATAAAGATACAGAAACAACTTAGTAACATGAATACACCAAAACTTAATGTTTATTTCTCCAATGTTTAAGTACATAATCAATCTACACCCAAAAACTTGTATTTTAAATTAACATATTTGAAGATCCTGAGTGCCTAATGATGCCTGTGGTCCTGATGCTGAAAATGTACTGTGTATCTGTTACCTTTCCTTGGTTGAGTCTGTTTATCCATTACTTGCTGGAATTGAACATTTACTAGCAAGTGCTATGCTAACCCTTTGTAACACTCTCTTAATTCTCACAACTCCCTTTCTTGATGAGTAGTATAATTACTCAGATAAGGAAAAAGGATGAAACTTGAAAAAGGTCACACAGTTGAATAGCTTAGTCCAAGCCTTTATACTCTTGGCAGCTGTTTTAGCATATGACACTGGCCTTAATGAAGTCACTTCCTTCACTGGTCCTTCATTTCTTTATAAAAGTACTGGTTCTCAAGCATGGTCCTGTAAGGTTAGTAAACTTTGACAAAATACAAAACAGGTAGTCTATCTTCAGGTTATTCTAGTCCATTGTTTTGCATAATAGTGATCAGGGAATGGAAGCAATTAAGAAAAAGTAAAGGCTATCAAAGGAAAAGGTGGTTGAGATTTGATCAGAAACTTGATCATTCTTAATCATCAAAATCAGTAGTCTTTTGCAATGTCCATACCACCCTTCACATGATTAATAATTATCATTTAGGAATTAAAAATTCAACTTTTATAACACCAAGAACTTACAACTGTCTCAATTTACATACTAAAATAATAATGATCATACTTTGTCTTCCAATAGATACTATGCAAAAATTCCAAGACTCCTAGCATGTCCTATTTGCCCAATTTCACCCATGAGTTAATGTTTTAAAAGTCTCCAGAAAGTTAAAAAAAAAAAAACCAAAAAAACTGCTCTAGCTACTGTTTGTCCTCTAGAGTGTTGGAATAGAGCTGGAAATACTTTTATTATTTTAGTCTACTCAATGCCACAGGGGCATGGGGGAATGCCCTGCCAAAATGGCCATGGGGGGTAGTTAAACAGTTCACATTTCTAGAGACCCAAAAGAACCCAGATGAGAAAGCTGTCTGGGGATCTCAAAATGTCAACAGCCTTCATGCGCCCACATTTCATTTGCCATGGAATATTTTAATGAACAAGTCAAGACCTTAAAAAATCACTTGTTAAAAGAAATACATATACAAATGCAAAATTATAGATACAACAGTTTAGAAAGGGCAACAAATTTACATATTAGTTTTAATTAGAAATAACCAGTAAAAAAAAAAAAATGACAGAAGTTGGTTTGTCAAGAGATCTTCCCTAAGATGTACAACTCAAGACACTAGAAATCAATGAAATGGGCAAACAACCATGTGAATACAAAATTAATTTTGGAATAATAAAGTTCTTCTGTAGTTACACTATTATTTTAGGCTCTGATTATGCTAGCCTGCCTGTTGATGGATGTAAGAAGTTAGAAAAAGATACCTTGGTTGTATAAGACAATTCACTGCCTTTAGCTTAAACCCCACATGCATTCCCACTTACATTATCAGAAGCCACTAAAATAACAGAGACAAAAATTTGTGTGTAGCCAAAACAGTCAAAGAAACAGAGAATGAATTTTACAATGTGACTCAGCACTCACACACACACACACACACACACACACACACACACACACACACACACACACACACACAGACTAGGCACCAGGGATGTATGTAGCTCAGTGATAGAATGTTTCCCTATGATGGATGAGGCCCTTGATCACCAGCATCCAAAAAAAAATAAAATAAAAAAAAATAAAAAAAAGGAAGAAAAAAAAAGGCTAAATTGAAAATAATACAAAGAAACTAGCAGAAGAATTTGGAAGCTACTGGGAGGGGGAGGAAAACGGAACTGTACCCTAGACAGAATTATTGAATGTATTAACGACTGTGAGGAAAAGGCAAGAGGTGCAAAGAGTTCTGTCCTGGCTAAAGCTGTGTTTAGAGGGAAAACAGGATGTTAAATTACGTATGACACAATCTCATTGCTTTAAATTATACAGTACGTATGTATACCCAGGGAATCCAAACAGTAACTACAGGTATGCTTAGACCTAAAAGATAAGAACATATGCTACAATTATACAATTCAGTTAACAGTGAGCTCTAATATTTGACAAGTTCATTTTTCTGAATTCACATAAACCTTTATTTTTCCCATGATAAAGTTGTAAAAAATAGAGCAAAGTTCTCCAACGATAAATCATATTCTAAGAAAAAAGTAAGACTCTGATGGAAACATGACAGATCGGCAAGGATTTAAATTAGTGTCTGAATCTCCATTCTATTCTTACATAACCTTGAGCAAGAACACAATGTCTGAATTCCTTCATCTATAACTAGTACCTATCTCCAAAGTTTCCAATGAAAACTAAATAAAAAGTAAAATGCCTACATCCTATCTGACAAAACTCAGTTATTGAGCATAATCAGTTTTCTAGTCCTTCAGTTCTCTGCAATACACTTGGCTGCTCACAGTGGGGGTTCACAGCCCAGCAGCAACAGCATCAGGGAGCCTGGACCTTCCACGTGCAGACTCAGGCCCTACCTCCAACCTCAAACAGGAGGCCTGCACCTGAGCAGGACCAGTGGAAGCCCTGCTGTGTTAGGCCTGCTCCTGACCAGCTGCTCACTTCTCAAACTGAGAAGAGCACCCAGTAGAGTCTTACTAATCCCTCATTCTGATGGACTCAAGAGCCTACAAGGAAAACCTTTAACCTCATCCCACTTCCAAACATAACTTTCAATATGTGAAGAGAAACTCATGTCCCCTTACATCTGTAGTTTATCCACAATGACTGAGTACTTGCTCAATGGTTTCCCCAAAAAATGTTGTCTTCCAGTCACTTGAGGTGTCCTGCAAATTATGACACTGCATGATATAGCTATTAGCCTGTCCTCCGTGCTATCAACAATATCCCATCATATAAGTTTTCCAGATTTGTTAGAGGTGTTTTTTTACGTTTTCAGTTGTGTAAACATTCTCAGACATGTACATCCTTCCATTCTGCTCAGATTAGCACAGACACAATCTTTCCCCATGCCTCACCTCTCTCCACATCTGCACAGTATCACTGCAAATATCCAGCAATTGTGCCTAGACTGAGTTTGTAAGACATGCCTGCCATTGAAATAATTTCGCTCCTACTATATCTAAGATGCTCACAAATCCCTCTCCAGTCCTCATTCCAAACTCAGGCCCCCAGAGATCTTGTGTTGATGGGCAGACATTTGCATCTAGTCCTCTTTGGGTATTTTATAGCACTTTCTTATTGGTAAACAGTGTTGGCCTGTAAGTGCCCATTCTTCTCCTCTCCTCTTCCATGGCTAGTGAGTGAAGAAAACAGTTTGTGTAAATAGGACAACTATCCAGGAAAGAGGAATTCAAGTCTCCTTTATTGGCATACAAGGTGATGTGTAGTAAAGAACTATTGCTATGGGCAGCAGTAAAGGGAGGGTTAGCCACTAACTTCTTCAGCTGCCTTACACAGAGTTCCAAAAACTCCTTCATTGAGTTGACCTGCACTTACTCTACCTATGCTTATGCCTTCAACACAGATCTGTCCTTAATTGAAAATATGGTTTGTTGTTCATTCCTGCCTACATGAACTATTTTTTTTCATTTATGTACTGTGAGTACTACCCTAGAGCTCCTGAATTTCCAACAGAGTGGTCAAATCTGGAGCCTTTCCTTCGAATGCAGTCTAGTATAGTTGTGTAACCAATCAAGCATTTAGTAGATTTATGGCAGTCTGGCCAATGCCTTGAAAGAGCCAACAAAGAAAGATTGGCTTAACACATTTAAAAATTACTGAAAATTAAGAGTACCAAAAAGCATGTTAACATTTGGGGTACAGAATTCATAAACCATAAAGTACTAGTTAAAAGTACTTTTAACTAGGAAGGCTCATGGAGAAAAAAAAATGCTAAATATGAAGGTGAGTCTGCCTAAGACAAGAAGAATAAATGGAAAGAGAGAGGAGAACCACTTCAGAAATAAACAATAACATAGGCCCAGCCTGTCAGTCACCATGGGAGACAATGAGTCAGAGACAAGTAAAACTTCCTAAGCTGCAACATGATAGCTTAGTTCCCACCACCTATTATTCTCCACCATCAAGCTTTATTCTTATAGGGTTAGACACCTCTCCATGAAGACCAACTAAAACAGAACCCAATAAAATAATACATCTAACAAAAGTGTTCTGTATTAAAATATTTCTCGAGACATAAAACAGACAAACTATCCATCTACCTAAGCTGCCTCGTGTGGACATTTGAGGTATAAACATGACACAAACTGCCAAAAATATCATGTATTCTCAATATGTATTAAATGTAAATTATAATCTAGTATTATGAGATACCCCAAATGTCTGCTCATTAAGACTGTAAAAGAATATGCCTGGTATATTTAAGAGGCTGTGAGAATCTGATACACCAACAGTTTTAAAGGCTCAACTTTATGAAATCATGTTCATTTAAAATCATCTGAATGTCACTCTACCTATTCCTCAAGTTCAGTGGGGCATATTTTTATTATATACCCTTTTCACAAAAAAGTGTTCTTCAAACACCAAATTTAAAGATGCACATAAAATCTCAAACAGACCCCAGGCAGGCAGCTCTCACTGCAGACAGAATGAAGGAAAGGGCTTTTGGAGGCCCACAATGATGTTCTTATAGTTCAAATGAGAACAATCTGTAACCACCAATTTTACAATCAGACTTGCCACCAGCATCTTTAAAAATGGATGTGTTTCTACTTAATAGTGCATCCCCACCTCAACTCTTACAAATTCAACCAAATATTTTGATTTTATATTTAATGTGTACACATACAGTTAATGACACTGGTTGCTCACTACAGGACAAAGTGTCCCATAGGTTTCCATGAAAAGAAATGTTCTCAGGCCTCACCTCCAAAGATGATATTCCTACAGCTTGATACATGTTAATTCACGGACTAACTCTAGCTTGTGTTGAGACAGTACACAGTGGTGTGCTTTTCCTACTGCTGTTGTAAAAATAATAAAGCTTTTGTATCATCTTAGCATCAGTGAAAGACTTCACTGTATGCATGTCTGTGCATTTCCATCTCCACCAAGGTGTGTCTATCACTTTGGGGCTTTGCTTTCATTTCCCTTTCCTACCCTCTCTTGCTGTTTTATAATCATGCTGTAAATAATCACAACAGATGCCTCAAATCTTTTTGGGAATCAAGGTACAATTGATAAAACTTACTGCTCAACTTAATACCATTAGCTTCCCATTCCTAGGATGGGAATGGAAACCTTGAACCATTGCTTTTAACTAGTTCAGGATTCCCATTGGTCCCTAAGACCTAACAAGCTAACCTAAGCACTGCCTGTTAAACTCATCTTCTCTACTGCATTCCTGGCACCACTGTCTCTCACATGGACAACAGTCATGTTCTCCAGCCAATCCATTTCCCATGGTGCTCATTTCCCATCTTCTTCAGTCAGTGCCGGTGCTTATCATACCTGCCACGCGGCAAACACCTATGCCTAGGGAAGCCATTAAGTTCCCTATCATCCATTCAGTCGGCTACATTCTCACATCTGTCACCATGTTTATCACTATGTTATACAAACAAATTCCCTTCCAGGTATTAAGCTTTCTGCACCTCATTCCTACTTCCAGGTCTTGATCACATGTTCTCCTTTACTTGGGATGCTCCTTACCTGTCCTATCACCCTCTCCCCAAATTTCCAAAGGTTTAAAAAGTACCTACTCTAAAAGAAAGAGAACAAATGGCATTATTTTCATAAGATTCATGCTCTGAGTTGAAAACCCTCTTACCCACTTCTATACTACCACAGGAGAACATCAGCAACCTTTCTCTACATACTATGTTTTCTCTGCCTGTCCTGCCTGTCATTCAATCTCAATTTCTATCTAAGGGTAGGATCCTCACTCTACTTACACATGTATACAGGCATAGTTGATTACTAGTTTGGTGACTCCAGAAGAATCTGTTTGTCTCATGATATGCTAAGAAAAGCTAATAAATGAGATGGGTTTTTAAAGGAGCCTAGTGGGTAGAAGGAGAGTTGATAGTGTAAGTAAGAATTTCATCCTCCTGAGCAGCCCCCCCAGATACCTGCACAAAGCAGAACCTATGCCACACTCATGAAGATAAGAAATAGACATTTTATACACCTGTCTCCCATATACAAAGGCAGTGTTGTACAAAAAAATATGCTGAGATCAAATTCTACCTTGGCAGCTTATAGCCTGTGTTTCCTGTGTAATCCTTTAGTGTCTCTGTATCTAAGCACACATCTATATAGTAGAAACAGCAAAACCTACAATAATCAAAGGATCGTAAGACACATAAAACACATGCTATATTGTATTACCAACATAAGCACACAAAAATCCTCCTTCACTCTCCTCTTACATATCATCTAGCCTTGTGCTTGATATATTGCAGGAACTCAACAATAAGTAAAAAGACTTAACAACAAATTTGATAAGTTACAGAAAAACAAACAAAACATTCTAAAGAAATAATGTATAAGAAAAGGGGGAAATGCTTTTTAAAATGACAATTATGATTAGAAACAAAGAAAAGTGGTAGGCACATTATATAATTTGAAAAAAAAACTGAAAATGTTTTCAATCAAAATTGAATTTATAACCAAACAAAAAGAAGGTAACATTAAAGAACTAATCACTACATTAAGTAGACAATGTGCTAACACTCAGCAGTTTAGGATTAATGTAGATAAATTAACCTACAGTGAGCCACTCTGTTCTATTTCATTGATTGATTTATACCTATTATAGAATATTGTTTCCATTTTCTTTTCAAGATATATCTACATGTTTTCTCGCATTGTAAATGTAAAGTTTTACAACTCTATTTACAATCTCCTGTGTAATAGATGTGCACAAAAGAAATATCTCAACATACAACACAATAACAGAAAAAGGACCCAAAAGAAATAGGCATATGTCAAGACTGAAAGGTGGTGGCGATGCCTTTAATCCCAGCACTCAGGAGGCAGAAGCAGATGGATCTCTGTGAGTTCAAGGCCAGCCTGGTCTACAAAGTGAGTTCCAGGATAGCCAGGACTGTTACACAGAGAAACCTTATCTTGAATGAATTGAATGAGTGAATGAATGGATGACTGGTAAAATGAATGAATAAATAAATAAGTTAAGAAAGATGATATCTGGCAAAAAAAAAAAAGGCCTTCCATCTTATTTTCTCCAGGTTTTAGAAGCTTGTGTTTGCATATGTAAAAACAGTGCATTTCAATAACTGCAATCACTTGAAAATAAAATGCCACTTAGATTATATTACATTCTGCAGCTTTCAGAACACCATAAAGTAAAACCTTTAATATTTTAAAGTAGGTTAACAAAAATAAAAGCAACAAGCTATACTTTCCATTCATATTAAAATTCTAACATCCTTGGGGAATGAACATGGAAGAAAAATTAAAATAAGAAAACACAATCATATATGACTGCCCTATGAGTAGAGAGCCGGTGATTTTTGAACAAAACAAGGTTAAAGAAGGACTTGTTAAGCTTAACTCATAACAGGACTACACTAGAATCTTCTTTATTAATTTCATGAAAAATGTGAAATCTTACTACCCAATGAAAGCTAAAAATAATGCACAAAAAATGATACTGCTTAAAAATGAAATAAAAAAAACATTCCTAAGACAGATGTAGACTTAAGACTGCATGTTTATCATTAATTCTACCTTCTTGGTGTCTTAGTCACTATTCTATTGTGAAGAAACAAAACAACCAAGACAACTCTTAGAAAAGAAAGCATTTAAAATGGGGCTTGCCTACAGTTTTGGAGACTAATTCCATTGTCATCAGGGAGCAAGGAACTAGTGCAATAGCTGAGAGCTACACCCTAACCAGAGATATGAAGAGGGAAACTATGCTTGGCGTTGATTTTTGAAACCTTAAAGCCCACCCTAAGTGACACACCTACCCCAACAAGGTAGGTCACACCTCCTAATACTTCTAATTCTATTGAAGAGTTCATAAGCATTCATATATGAGAGCCTATGAGGGCCATTCTTACTCAAACCACAATAAAATATACAAATTTTGGAAAAATTACATTAGATAAGTTTTTAAGTCCTGGGTTGTTCTATTTATTGGGTTTCATCAATTTAACACACCAATCTTTATTTAACATTAAAATTCTAATATTTCAGTGTAATCTGTAAAATAGTCTAAAATTAGACAAAAGGTTTTCTATAAATAAGGGAACAAAAAATGACTGTTTAATATTCTAGTCCATTCAATACACAATCACTTCATATTGCTACTATTCTCTCTTATTGGAAATTAATTTCTTCTGATTTGCCTTTTAAACAAAGATCCTTGCTTTAAAATAATTTCAAGTGAAACTAGAAGGTGACTAAAATACTCTGCATTTTCAAAAGTTTCAGATGTCATAGGAAAAACAAGTCTTGAGCCAAAACTGCAATCAAAAGTAATGCCACCACCATAATGCAAAAGTATATATAATTAAGCCAAAAACTTTAATGTACAATACTGTAAACTTCCAAGAACATGGTTTGCCACAGAAGCAATAATATTTCCAAAAAAAAATGAGAAATGAAGTATTTCTAACAAAACTGGAATGTGAGGTAGGTCCATAGGATTAGAGATCGTGTACATGGTATTCACTGCTAGATCTGCAGTGCCCAGAAGGGTGCCTATCCCATGGTAGACATCAATGAATGAATAAACAAAAAGCAGGACTATAAAATAATATTAGAACAAATACGATCTCTGAGCTATTTTTAAATATAAGGATATTACCAGAATAGTAACATTAGATGACTCCAATGCACACAACTGAATTCCACGTTCATCACAGGAAAGCTATCTCAAAGAAGAAGGGCACTGATCTCTGGCTTAAACTACTTACTTCACACACAGACCAATAGCGAACAAATAACAAAGGCTGGCTACTCAGAGTCACATTACTTTAGGCTAAATGTTAAGACTTTAAACAAAACTGGAGAAACAGGAGTGAAAGCTAACTACAAAGAATTACTTATAAAAATATTTCTGGCTGCCTAAAAATGACCTTAAATGTATCACTGCATCTTTTAAAGACAGCTCATGGAACATGAGAGCAACAAAGGCTTGAAGGGTAAGCATGTTTTTACATGTCAGGTTCTAATTATCCAAAATTTCAGACATCCCAGTAATGTTTAAATGAATAAAATTTTCAGGACACTCTACGATAGCTAATCACGGGACTTAAAGCACATAAAAAAGATTATGCCTTGACTTAATGAAAATTCTTCAAGTAATATATACCACCCATCATTTTAAAATTAGTCCAATATTGCAGTGTCATTTCAAATATAAATGTAGAATGGAAAACTAAAGAAATGATGACAGTTTAAAAAAATAAGAAAAAACAAGAAATGGTCACTAATTTATATCAGAGACACACCAGAAAGGGAGAAGGAGCTGATATTCAGAAGCCCAGGTATTAAGTCCTGAACCCATAACTAACCAACTAGCCACCCTGGGACAAAATAGCCCTTTTCTACTTCTTCATGAATCAATAAAAGACTGGTCTAATCAATTTCTAAGACACTCAGATTTCTATTCAGTCAAAATAACTAACATTATTAAGACAGATTCCTTTGTCCAAATACCAGATCAGCAGTCCACAAAATAAAAACTGCTAAAATTGAGTTCTATTCTTATAATCCAACTTAGTCTAATTTAAAAGGCACAGCCATTTACATAGAATTCTACTTAACAACTACAATCTATGTAAATTATTTGCATGCATCATCTGACTTACCCACCTTAGAGATGAATATTGTTACTGCATCTTAGAACATTTCCTATCTTATAACATTTGTCCTATTGGACAAACTTTACTACCCCATCCTCCTTCCACCATCCACATGTACTTTATAAATATAAGCAGTGAAGAGGTATCAAAGTAAATCAAAACTCTAAACACAGAAAGTCACACTTAAGAAAGCTTTCATGCATGAAAGACAAAAACCAAAATCAATGTAGTGAGAAGACAAAAAATATGGATACATGGTGTAAGGATTTTCCAAGATCCTATTCCCTACCCCTTCTATTTGGAAAACTTTTAAGATTTCAACTGCTGCCCCTCCCCTGGAGGCTGCCCTCCCAAACACTATGTCAGTATGATCACAAACTCACACTTACCAGCACCTACTAGACACCAGGCAGAGCACATTTGGAAAAGTTTTTAAAGCCCTGGGATCAGGGACTAGATACAGACAAACACAATGCTGTTGAGGTCATGTATAGCAACAGTGCAAGGTGTCAAATGCATGGAAAGGTGATAGGACAGCACAGAAGTCAGAGTAGACCTTCAGAAGAACAGGTCAGACGGCTGGCCCTCTAAACTCTAAGTACTGCTCATGTTCTCCAGAGCTACACAACGCACTGAGAGCTCCAATCCTTTCTCACACTCTGTGCCCAAGCTGATCAACTCCATTGTCCTTCACACCTCACCTGTGGGTCAGAACCTCCAACATGTCACATTAGTAACTTTCTATACCATCTGCCTTCAGATTCCTAAATCAACCCAATCACCTTGACTTCCTTCCTGGCCTGTGCACAGCAGCAGAGCACTGCTACAGGAGAAGTATGCCACCTGCCTCAGCTGAGTCCCAGACAGCTTATGCCACAGTGAACGTACTTCCAGTCAGCTTTCTCTGCCTGCCTCCTTCACTAACATAACATAACAACCCTTCACAACTGTTCTTGAGCCTCCCTACCTGTCACTGCCAGAGGCCCTGCTACGCCGTCTAAGTGGTATGATAAGGAAGCACAGCTGACATCTGGAGGGATAACTACAAATCAGCAAACACCAAAGAGCAGGGAAAAGTAAAACTGTGAAGTAGATAAAACAAAAAAGTAGCAGCACAATTTATCATAGGAACAGACCACACATGTGACCCTTCTGTAATAGCCAGAGAAAGTCCACTGAGCTCTAGTGAACCTCACCCAGCATACTACCTGTGTGTGCTCAGTACTCATCCACACTCCTGATCGACTGTAGAAATACTTTAATTACAGTGGTGAGAGGAAGACCCATTGTATCATCATTTCTTATGTTCAAGAATGAATACATTAAATATATTCAGTGTTTCTGGACTCCAGTGAATGGACACTGACATATATTACCTTATTAGTCAGAATGCAGTCTTATAAGTCCATTTTTAAAAATCAAACTGACCATTTAAAACTGACCATTTCTGCCATTCAAGATGAAGAAAATCACTACCATGATTTGAAACGAAGGTGATCGCTCGGCTGGTTTTTTGCATACTGCAGTCACAGCACAATTCTACACTCGATCAAGAAAAACAAATATTAAAGAAAACTGAGAGGGTTTCTGATCTCTAATCATACACTAGCTAAGCAACCCACTCATTAGTCTGGTTGTTTTTACTGTTTCTATCAGGGGTTGTTTCAAATAAACTTTCTAAATGTAAAATTACTTCATTAATCAACTTTAAAAGTAAAATGGATTGCAAAGACCCATGTCTGAAATCTGAGAATACAGTAAAAGGCATAAAAAGAAACAAAAAAAGAAAGTGCTTAAAATTTGCACTTAGAATTTGTTTTGGAGCTTGTTGAAATGATTCCTAAAAATTCATCTGGAAACATAAAAATAAGAAGGGGCCAAAAATATTTTTAAAAGAAAACTTATGTGGACAGACTTGAACTATAACACCAAATATTGAAACACATTGGGAAGCTATAATAACTACAATAATACAGGGCTGGCAGAGGAAGAGAAAAGTCAATGGAACAAAGCAGAGAAGCAGGGAATCATTTATTATCTGACAACGGTAGTTTCAGCTGTGAAGGGAGGGAGGAAGGCTTATGGACTTTGTGGTGGTAGAACCCTCCCTGACTATATAGAACAACAAGATGGATTAATAGTAAACGGTGGAAATCGAACCCTGAAATATAAGAAAGTGCATGGCATAGTGTATAAAGATTAAGAGGACTTTAGGTCAAAAGCAGGAGCAACAAGGCAGTATAAAACTGACTAAGCTATATCCAAAAAGAAGAGAACAAGGAAAATTCACACACTTATGAATGTCACTAAGCAACCCTAAGGAAACCAGATGCTGGGAGAAGGGGATGCCAGAGGTGGTCTACAAACGGGAAGTCTTTTTAAGACACTGAATGGCCTTAATAAACTATAGGAAATCAAGAAGTTAGAAAAAAAAAAAAAAACAGTGCTGAGAGTAAGAACATATAAACACATACAATGGTGCAGCTCAGTGGCCAACCTGTTAGACAAGGCCGCACCACGTCTCTGCTGTTGTCAGTGAGAGGTAGACTGGGGTGTCTCAGAATGAGACAGAAATATAAATCAGTTCAGCTGCCTTAAAGGAAAATTAAAAAGTTAGTATCAAAAAGGGCATTAGATTAAAAACTTCTTCTTTGCCTTTAAGGTAACAGGTACCAATATTTTATTTGGCTAACACACAATGGGGACAAAAGACAGACATTACAAAAGTACAGTAGTAACTACAGTTTACTAAGAACCATTAAAATGGAAAAAAAAAAAATAGAGGGGCTGGAGAGATGGCTCAACAGTTAAGAGCAGTGGCTGTTCTTTGAGAAGATCCAGGTTAGAGTCTCAGAACCCACATGGCAGCTCACAACCAACTGTAACTCCAGTTACAGGTGATTCAGCACCCTCTTTGGCTCCCTCCAGCCCCAGGCAAGCAACTGGTGCCCAGACTTACAGGCAGACAAAACACCCCACACAAAACAGAACCACAAGCAATCACCTCCCATACATCTACATATCTGATACACAATTTGCCCTTGGCAAGGAATTACAGCAGACTGTTCCTTTTCTCTGCCTGTGTGATCCCTCTGCCTCCTCTGGCTTATGAAACACAGTAGCTACCCTCAGTCTCTTTGAGGGATGAAAGGCTTTCTTCTGTTTGTTAAGGGTGCCACTTTGTATTTATTAATTGAACTGGACAACTTTCATTATGATTGACATCTAGATAGTTTTCAGTGATACCAATCCTTGAAAAAAGACTAAGCAATGTTCCATAGTTAGAGAGCCTGTAGCCAAAAGACAACTTACTACTATTTCATAGACAGGAAAGATGGCAGCAATAGGGGACTGAAAAACCACCACCCAAACAGGCTGAATTATGAAGCAGCAGGGGGAAGGACTGGGAGTGAAATTCTGACCAGTATTCAAGGAATTAAATCTGCATTTCCTGATGCAGACCAAGGACTGCATGTATACTGATTTCACGAGTATGGCATCTAAAGCCTGAATTTTTAAAGCAATGAGGTGAATTAGCAAATTTAAAAGGATTCCCCTCATTTTGACTCTAGCTCCCTTTCTGAGGAAAAATTCACAAGGGGGAAAACTTCAGCCTCTCAATGCTGAATGTACTATTAGGAGTGGCCTCTCCCTAAAGTCTGCAATGAAGGAAAAGTGCACACTTATTCCAGAGTTGCAGCCAACAATAACCTTTACATTCTGAACCCAGCTTAGGTAGATCGCTTGGACGATGTGTGTAAAAGTATTTAATACAAAGTACTGAATTTAGCTTTTCTTTTTCTCAACTTTCTTAAATGGTCTTAGGTCTATCAAATATAAATATTAGGCAGAACCACTCCTAAGTTTCTGTTTTCTTTTTATAGAGTGCTGGTTTTATAGCTCAGAGGTCAACTTCTGCTAAAACCTAGACAGAAAACATTTTCAGCTTCATAGTCCACATGGTGTTTGCTACAAATACCTCTAACTGTGCCATTAGCATGAAGACAAAAAACGAACAACAGATAAATGAGTGAGCATCACTGACATCCAATGAAACTTCATTTACTGAAACAGGTTACATGGCTATAGTCTGCTGACTCGTGCTACGCATCGCCTGGTGTTTTACCTACTAACATATATTGTGTTAATAAATCCTATGAGATTAGTTTTATAATACTTCTTTTTAAAAAAAAAACATGGATATTAGGAAGAAAGGTCAAATAAGACTGTGAAAGGGCAATTATTATTAAATTTAGATAAAGGATACATGGGGTTCACTATAATTTAAGGCATCTGAAAATGTCCAAATTCATAGTTAAAAAATACAAGTAAATGAATTTAGTCCCACAGGAAAAAAAAATTAAACATCACCTTATCATAAAGTACATACTTAATGTTTTAAATATAATTAGTGTAACGTAGCAAAAGTTTACTAACAAAAAGTCTATTAAACTATAATGAAAAACTTAAGCAAGTATACAAATATATAAACTGTAAAGCATTCCACAATTTAAAATGCAAGCAGGCTCACAAAATTCAACTTCTAAATTAGTGTTTATTCCCATCTTAGCAATCACAAGTATTATCAATTTTTGGTTTTAGAACATAATTTTTATAAGAAATAGATTATATTCACATATAAGTTTACAATTTTTTCAAATGAAAGCATAAATTTTTATTTTTCAGTTTTAAATTTTAAGAACTCAATATTTATAGATGACCCATACAACCAAAGTTCTCAAAAAACCTCAATAATTAAGACTATGAAAGAGATGCTGAGAGCAGAAAGCCTGGACACTGTAACACTAATGCTTTCAATGGGATACTGTCTTTGAAGTATGTCTACTAAGAGACTATCAGATGTGATCAAACTTACCAAACTTTTGCTTTGAACTACCACTGTCACACAGTAGTGTCAACCCACTCTACAGGCTATCAATACACACATGAGGAAAGCATTTAACTTTCCACAGAAATATTCTATTAAACTGCCTGATTATTGGGAATTACTGGGAAATCACTAACGTGGCCTCTTCCTGTAGATACCTGTCTTCCTAAACCACCAGGAAAGAACTAATCGGCTACTCCACCCAATTAAGGTAAATTGTCTCACTCACTGCAAACTGAGGATAACCTTCAGGAAGAACTCTTAAACAAAGGTGCAATTTCTCAAAGATTCAATACATGTGATTTTTTTTTTTTTTAGATTTTATTTATTTACTATGTATACAACATTCTGCTTCCATGTATATCTGCACACCAGAAGAGGGCACCAAATCTCATAATGGATGGTTGTGAGCTACCGTGTGGTTGCTGGGAATTGAACTCAGGACCTCTGGAAGAGCAGTCAGTGCTCTTAACCTCTGAGCCATCTCTCCAGCCCCACATGTGATTTTTTTTTTTTTTAACGTTTTATGTTTCTTACAATAATCTGAAATGCAATGGTTCAAATATTATCAAACTTGATACTACTTTGAATTAGGCTCACAGAATTAGAACTGAGAAAAACTGCAAACTTGTCTGAAGACATTTTGACTATCTACAAAAAGGTGAGTTGGCACTCAGTTTTCAAGTGTAGGGCACCACTGTAGCACTTCCATCCAATTCTGCCTGTCTAACATGCAACTATTTAAATGCTGAGATTATTTTACTTTTGTTTAAATACAAATTACATTTAGCTAAGGTTTATACATTTTACTTCAATTTCCTTCTCCAACATTAATCAATTTAAAATAGCAACAGTAATACTACATAAAGACATACTTACATCATGCTCTGCAATTCTCCAGCAAAGCTTATAGCCTTCCCTGTATTTCTTCCGCTGCTTGAAGTGGCAGTAGACATCGGGCTAGCTGCAGTATTATTCATCTAGAATAAAAGATAAAATAATACTTACACACATATTTAGCTATAAAAAGTACACAAGATACAGGAATTCTAAATTACTTTGAAAAGTATAGAAACCTTCAAATTTTGGATAATTTCAGTTCTGTATAAATCCAACTTTTTTCTACTTAATGTCTTTATTCAAATGAAAGGTAGTACAGTAGGAGAAAATTGTTTAGTCAGTTCAGGTACCAAATAATTGCCTATATGACTAGTGCACATTCAGTATCTACACTATAGTAATAGAACAGAAATACTCATTAAACTACTTTGGCATAGTTTGGTAGTTCTCCATAGTGTTGCACACCACCAGAATCTCATTAGCACTTATTCAGGGAGTGTCCAGTAGCTCCTTAACAAACATTCCCCCAGTTTTGCACAGACTTTTTTAAACAAAAGTCACTTTGGGAGCTAGAGAGTTGGCTATGGGAACCATGACCGTTTTGCAAGCATGAGGGCCTGAGTTCAGAATCCAGCACCCATGTAAAAGCTGGCACAGCAGCACACTCCTGTAACTCCAGCCCTGGGGGAGAGAAAGGCAAGTGGATCCTGGATGCTCTTTGGCCAGCCAGTTTAGCTAAAACACAGAGCTCTGAGTTTTGAGGAATGGCTTGGAGGACTGACCTATTCTGAATTAAAATGATAATAGATCTGTTGCTACAGTAAGCATGATACAACATACCTAATCGTTACTGAACACTTACACATCTGCTTTAGCATCTGCTTTAGATATTTTTCAAATAGAAATACTGTTTTGATAGTAAATAAAATAGTGTGAAGCAGCAACTGAGAAAGACAATCTATATCAACATCTGGCCTCCACATTTGACATACACACACAAACACAACACACATTCATGTGCACGTACGGGAACATACACACACACACACACACACACACTCACACACTTTGGGAGTACCAGGTAAGAGTCTACTTTTAAAAATTCTTATAACTATAATATACAAAATGAGAAAACCAGAGCCTAGAGTAGTTCTCGTTTGAACCAAAGCCTAAATTATAGTAGAAAATCAATCAACAGATCAGAATCTTAGGAGCAAATAATTGGTTCAATTTAAAATATGATATTTCCCCTATTAAATCAGGCTGATATATAATGAATGGCTAACCAATTCTAATCATGCCTTTTTATTTATTGTGCATGGCACGATATTAAATAATTAGTAAACAAGAACTAGTCAAAAGAACATAAAAGTCATCGAAGTAGGTAAAGTACCAACTACCATAAACACACAATAAATATTACTGTCTAAGTTTATGTAAACTTTGAATACCATCATTTTCCCTAAGTTGGAAATTAAAAATACTTTGCAGATTCTATGGAACAACATACAAATTTGAGAACACATGATAAAGCAGTTGAAAGAGGTCCAGGAAGAATCTAGTTGGTAAAGCAGCCTCTAGAATTGGTGCTGCACAAAGGGCTTGGTCATTCACACCACTGCAGAAGGCAAAGTCCAGGCAGAGAAAGGCTTTACTATGGTGAAACATCTGACCTGAAGATGGCAACCTAAAGGGTCACCTTGCTGGGGAGACTGAATTGAGCACAGTCTAGAGATTAACAGGAGACGGGAGACATCATCCTGGGGGATACTTCCCACAAGTGGAAACATGCAGCCCAATCCTGTGCATCGGCTCTCAGTGGCCTATCTATGGAAGATGCTTTCCTGTTCTGCACATCTCAGAGGCAGAACTTACTATCTCCTTGAACTGCAAGTCACTGGTTAGTTTCCCTCACACAGTCCCTAGCAATCACACAATGTCTACACAAGGTGGCTATCTCCTAAGGCCCTCTTGTGATCACCAGACTCACAGTAATGGAAGAAAACAGGTTTCGGCTGATTGCTGTAGAATGTGTGAGGAGAAGTCAAAGTTGTGCATAAAGATCTGATTTCAACGTTCAGCTTCAGAGGCAGACTATGGGGTTCACTATCCAGCTCTGCTACTTTGTTAGGGCTTTAAGGAAGGCACTTTACTTCTCTCTGCTTCCATTGTCTCATCTATAAAATGTGAATACATTGTCTCAACTATAAAATGTGAATAAAAGCCCTACTGTTTAAAGGTGATTGTGGCAATTAGATGAACTCACAGAGCAAACAATTTGGGACAATCCTGATACAGGAAGTACACAATAAATGTTAGCTATTAAAATACAGATATTTAAAATACCCCCATCTTAATCTGACAAAAGCTTTTATATCAATTTAAAATACCTTTACTTAACACACTCCATCTTGCCTCTCCCTGTCCCTATACCCCATGATATGTGAGAAGAGCAGACCCTCTTCATTCCCCTCTTGCTCTGAACTATGGCTCTACAAACTCTTATCTCTTCTACACTCAGTTCACTCTCCATGTGGCTGTCAAGTTCATTTTCCTAATATGCCCTTTTAATCTAACCAAATGTGTGGAAGATGATAAAAATCACCATGGGAATCTAGAGCACAGGTACTCAAGGACAGGGCACATGAAATTAAGCTAGAGAGAAAGTTACTGTACTCAACGCCCGAAATGGGCGTTGCCCGAAAAGGCAACATGACACAGAGATCTAGGGGGAACAGCACTTTAATTATGTCATAATAAATACGTAGACATTCTTATATGTAATTATATCTGAAATACTCCAATATTCCTTTGGCCTATGCTAAGCAGGCTAGAACTAAGTAGGGCACGGAACATGAGAGCTCTTAAAGACAAAAAAGTTACACTCAAACTGACTTAACACCCAAACACATTAAAGAGAGAGAGAGAGAGAGAGAGAGGGAGAGAGAGAGAGAGAGAGAGAGAGAAGAAAAAAGCAGCTAATGCTAAGAAAAGCTATCACTTTTCTTTAAGCCTACATTTGTTCTGTTTTTCACAAAAACTTTTGAAATAATTACTATTTTTCTGCAGACAAAGTAAGGAAATAAACTACCTACACTGCCTTGTTCTATTTTGGTTTTAAGACAGCCTCATGTATTCCAAGTTGGCAATAAGCTTGATAATGCCGCCTCCCTGTCTCCACCTCCCATGTGCTGGGATTCCAGGCAACTCCAGCTTGAAACTTGGGTTAGGGGAAAACAAGGGTTACAGATTTCTACAAACAGACCAGCAAAAGACACAGCCTCCCTTTTGTAAGGACCCCCACCACCACCACCCCTGCGCTGCCCAGTGTTCCCAGTGGTTCCAAGACAAGGCCAAGAGGAAATACTAACCTCAAGGATTCTGTATTAACCCCAGCCTCCCAAAACCAGGATTTAGGTTGACCCATTTCAGATTGGATATACACACTACTTACTGTGTGTGGTTACAGCTAAAATGGAGTGAGACACCTCTCAAACAGTTGGTCTCTTTCTTCAGTTGCAAATCCAGTCACCCTGCTCTAACTCTCTTAAGAGAACATGTTTCATAGAGCAAATTTACACTAAGGGTCAGGCCCTAGGTTTGATGCACAGCTTTCTTTCAGTTGTCTCCCTACTAGAAATGTTTCTATCAAGGGTATTCATGGGTAAGAGGTGAAGGGCTCCAATCCAAATGTATTACAACCACAATCAGCCTCTCACAGACAAGTTACTTAATTTCTAAATCAAACAGGTGAATAACTTTCTTCTTGACATGAAAAGCTGATAGTTTATTAGGCTCCAAAATAATTCTTTCCTGTACCCACATTTTGTTTGATGATTTAGATAATTACTTCTTTAGACATTAACTTCTTTACACATCAAAGTCCTATCATTCCGATGCTTTATTTCCTTTTTTCTGGACATAAAAAAAGGTCTGTTAAAAGCAGAAGCACTCAAGTCAATTTTCACTAATAAATACAGTTAACATGGAACTGAAAACCTACTGTAATCTTCTCAACGGGCTAATGTCCTGCAGTTGTTTCAGCTTTCCATGGGGATGCAGCTGCTTGCCATATTTTACAAAATGAATTCAGATGTGCACATTGAGACCCAGATCAGTTCAACATACCAGCTTAAATGTGAACCCCAGGAATAAGTTCATTTCTGATTAATACTATGATAATCTGATCACTAAACCAAATCTCCATTCTAGAAAATAAAAATCCGTGTTTATTTCACCTAGATGTGTGTGTGTGTGTGCATGTACATATGCATGCAAGATTGCTTTCATTAGAAAGTTTTGCTGCCAAACACAGAAAGTTCTAATTGTAGCAAAGAGTAAAGATAGATGTCACAAAAGTAAATCAAAAACACAGCGGCTATGTTACTGGGTATCCATTAAGGAGCATACTTTTGTTGACAACATGACCAAAGAAGACATCCCATGACAAACATCTTTTATCATACACCTCAAAGAACTGAGACTCTCATCATTAGTTTCTGTAGCCTAGTAGTTATGGCAAAATCTGGGCTATAAGCCTATAAGCCAACTAGCAATTAAGAGACATAATGGAAATGACTAGCTCTTCTACTAATTACTGGCGAAGAACATTAAATCATGTGCTTACTCAAACATCTACAGAGTCTCAATCCTAATAATTCATATCCTAGACATCTCACATAATATAAATAAGTTTTTAAAATTAGAACAGTTTTGTAAAACCCCAAAGGCAGGGGGAAAAAAATCACAGGTAACTCAACATTAATACATGTTCCATTTTGTGTTTTATTGTTAAAAAAAAAATAAAGTTACATCATAATCTAAATTTTCCACTGATGTGAAGAACATCAAATGATCAATCACTACAAATGCAAAAATTCAAAAATTATATAAATTATCTATAAAATGTCTATAGCATGTAGAACAACACAAGTTCTCTAGACACAGGCAAAACATAGGCAGCTTCTTTGCCAGAAAATAGCACAGGTGGCCTCTAGTCCAAGTCCTGAGAGTCCTCTTTCCCATTTGAAATCTCATGAGCCAGGATTCGTTTCTTTCATTTCAGCATTCTGGTCTTCCATACTGCCACCCTTCCAGTCCTGTTTACAGTAGCCACACCCAACCTTCAGCCTACAAACTACTGTATCCTAGCATAGCTATGAATGCAGCCCAGCTGTTTGATGATGACATCATATCATGATGTCAAAAGGCTGGATATCTGTGGCTTATAGCACTCTAGGGTTTCTCTAGCCTACAGGTACATACTCTTCCAGATTCCTTTTAGAAAACAGTTCCATAGGCCTAGAAGCCACATGGTCAGGTAGTCACAGCAAAAAACTCAATTCTCAGTACCAATTTTCTTTATTTCTTTCTCGATGCTATGACAAAATGCTTAGCAAAAGCAGCTTAAGGAAGGATTTACTTTGGCTTACAGGTAGAGGAGCTACAGTCAGTCATGATGGTGAGGTCATACAGGAGCTAGTCACACTGACCTACTATCAGAAAGCAGATAGATGAATGCTGGTGTTCATGCTTTCTTCCTTTTTGCTTTGTATTAAGTTTGGGACCTTCTCCTATAAAGTGTTACCCACGTTCAGGTGGGTCTTCCCTCCTCAGTCAAAGTTCTTTGGAAACACCCTCAGAAACATACCTATAATATATCTTCTAGATGATTCTAATCCAGTCCCATTGACAGTGAGGATCAACCATCACAATTGGTTTATACTATCTTAGTGAATGTGCATTATTTTCATCCTAAACTTCTGACCCATACTGAATCCCTCTTCCAACTACTGTCTGATGACAGCATCTCTTAAATGACATAGAAACAGAAACTCATCATTGATTTATTTCCCTTCAGTCTCCCCTCTTCTTAACATAAAAACAGGCAATGTCTTTTTTAAAGCCCAAACTATCTGCCCTTAGATTTCATTCATAATTATTAGACACTGACTAAAAGCCAAATGTTCTATGGCCTCAGGATATAATAGTGACGAAACAAACAAAAATTATAGGGTAAGGACTAATACTCAGACAAAAACAATTTAAAGTGGTGCTATAAGAACAAATTTTACAAATGGATTTCAACTACCAGGTAACAATATACCACCTGAGCAAAATGCAAGAGGCAGTGCTCAAGGACCTGTATACAAGAACAAGGCCCGAAGACCACTGTGAGTAGAAAGGAGGAGTAGAGGGTATATGCAACAGAAAATGGATCTAGGAGTCATGAGGAGGAAGTGAACTAAGAAGCCTTGAAGGCCACAGGAGGTTAATTTTAAGCTGTTGGAGAACTTTGAACATGATTGTTTTTTAAGGATAGCTGCAGTGAGGCTGCTCTACAAGCAAGGGTATGACCCAGGAAAGCAGAAGTTACTGAAGCTGTGCAGACAAGAGATGTCAGTGGCTTTGATTTCTGTAACAAGTGGAGATAACAACACATTATGAATGCAGAGTTAACTTGCAGGTGGAGTAGACATTGGGTATATAAGAACAGCAAAGATGACTGAGGTCAAACCAAATTATGCTACCATTCGCTAAAAAGAGGAAGCTTTGAAATGATAAAAACAAAAACAAACCAGAAAACCACACAATTTCAGTTAAGATCATATTAAGACAACTATTAAACACTCAAGCAGAGGAGATCCTACAAAGCTTTGTGAAAGATGTTAAAGGAAGGAAACGTTACAAGCTGACAAATTGATGTCTCCTAAGGTGAATGACATTCGAGGAGAGTTTGGCTGGTTTGGCTTGCCTTGGTTTGGTACAATGTCCTGTTTCATATCACAAGTAGGCCTTGAGATTCCTATGTAGCTCAGGCTAGCCTCAAAGTTGCAATCCTTCTGCCTCAGCCTCTTGAGTGCAGAGATTTAAGGAATGTCTCATCACACCTGGCTGGAATGGGCTTTTTATTTAAAGAACTAACTAACCAGTATACCAGAACCTATAATATAGGAATCAACTAATGTCTCAGGTTTACTTCCTCCATCTTTCAGGAAGAATTTCTGTTTGTCTCACAATGGTTTTATAAAGAAAACAATGCAGCAGGGCTTGGTAGCACACGCCTTTAATCCCAGTACTGGAGAGGCAGAGGCAGGCAGATCTCTGTGAGTTCGAGGCCAGCCTGTTATACAAAGTGAGTTTCAGGACAGCTAGGGCTCTGTTACACAGTGAAAACCTGTCTCAAAACAAAACAATAAAACCCACAATGCAATGTGGGCTCAAAAATATATTTGAATTGAAAATAAGAAATTTTTATAAAATGAGATAGGCCTATCACTCAGTGACAGAGCATTTGCCTTAAATGCAACAGTCACTAGGCTAAATTCCCAGCAAAATACACACACACACACACACACACACACACACACACACACACACACACAAAATAACAAGACGTTTTTATATCCTTGTTAGCTAATGATGGCTAACTTACAGACATCAGAGCTCTCTGCTATGAGAGAATCTTACTAATTTTTTTCCTTAGTCTCATATTAGCCTAAATTTAATACCCAATATTGTCCTCTAAAAAATTGTTCTAAAATTTTTTCTTTATAAAAGTATATCTAAAATGCACTGCAGAATGTATCTAAAAACTCAACCTAAAACACACAGCACTCATACTGGCAAATTCATAGCAAACTCACTTTTTCAATACTAAAATACTATTGTTTTTACATAAAATTCAATGAATTTATGGGTTTTTTTCCCCAACTCTGGGAAATCTGGCCATCACTAAACAATCCTAATAAGTAAGTGCTATAGCACAAAACAATATTGTTTAAATGAGTAGCTATTTTTAAGCATTACAATTCTCTTTTAGCCTAGAATCATGCTTTATAAATAGTCAGCCTTATGAGAAATATATTGTCATCTAGTAGTATTAAACATACATGATTCAACAATCATAATTTAGTGGTGTGGTTAAAGCACAGCCTGTGTGATTAATGACAATTTAGTACATGTATATAAAGAATTCATGGGCTTGGGCTTTACAAAAGCACTTCAGTGACTCAGATTTTTGTTGATGTTATTTGTTTTTTGTTTTGTTTTGTTTTGTCCACAATCACCTTACCAGACCAGTATTTTCCCCCTACTAATGAGGAAACAAAAAATACTGGCTAAATGTCTCAGGCCTAATTTTATTTTATTTTTTATGTAAGGCTTTAGGCTAGAGAGATGGCCCAGTAGTTAAAAGAACATATTACTCTTCCAGAGGACCCAAGTTTGGTTCCCAGAGCCCACATCAAAGGTTCACAAGTACTGTAACTTTAGTCCCAGGAGAAACCAACACCTCTGGCATCTGCTGATACCCACACAGATGTGTGTGTATATAATTAAAATACATCTTCTTAAAAAGGAGGTGGGGGTTGATCCCTAGTAGCTGACTACCTGATCTATGTAGTCATATAGCTTGACAAAAAAAAAAAAAAAAAAAAGTCATCTATTTTAGTGACTAGAGTTTTCATCTGTAAAAGATGCCTATCTCTAAAATACTATGAAATTATTAGAGCTACAACCATTGCAGTCAGGGGCTGACATTGCCATTATGTGTCCTCAGAGACTAGTAAATTATGTTATGTTCAGATAGTCTTTGTTTAAAAGAAAACCAACAGGCTAAACAACAAGCAAAGGTTTAACTATGTAAATTGGTGGGAGGGGACCAAATATGTGAGCAGGTTTCAAACCATAGTTTGAAAATCACTAATTTCATCCAAATCCCTCATTTTTCAGGTGAGGAAACTGCAGCCCAGAGGGGTTTCTTGAACTGCCCAAGGACACACCACTATTTAGTGACACAAGCTGGGACTAAAACTGAGGTCCCCCTGACTCCTGGTCCAGAATCCTTTCTACTATACAACGAGGAACACACAAATAAAAGTGGATCATAATTAACTCCTCCATAACAAGACCTCCACAAGGTGTCTGTTACAGTGAACCTGGTTGTGAACTAGCTGCCTATGCCCACCCACAGTGTAGCAGGAGAGAACTGAGCTCTGAGGTTTATCATGTGACCTTGGGCAACTCATATCACCTCTCTTCCTCAGTTCCTCTAAAGTGGAAACTTAAAATGCTCCCCCTAGAGTTAGTGCTCAGTTATGTGAAACATGATAATGAACATAAGCAAAGGCACAACTCTTTGAGAACATTTCAGGATTTTAACATCAAGCATGCTCAAAGAGAGAAGTTTATGGTGGGACAGCCTTTTCAAGACTAAGCTACGTGAGACAGCAGGGCTCAGGGGCATCACCGTCAACATTTAAAATAGCAAATAGAACAGTTCATTCCCTTTGGTTAACATGAGTTCAGTTAACACAATAATGCAATGGCTGAATTATTTGTCACAATGTAAGTATAAGCAAAATCATTAACATTCTAATACATGAAAAACAGATTTCTGACTGATTCACTATGTGACCTCACCAAAAAAATATTTTCAACAGGAATACTTAATCTTCCTATTATACTGTATTGTAGCCCCTTACATCAAAAGATTTTTTTTTCTTCCCCAAAGAGGACAGACAATCGCACTACCCAAGATTTCTATACAAAGTAAAACATTTAAATCACCAGTGGCTAAAGTGACCAAGTCACTCTCTGACCTTATTCAAGTTATCCCCTAAATAAGTGAAACAGCACTGACTTTGTCACTGATTTCAGCAAGAGCATTTTGGAGACTGAAAGATGGCTAATCATTCAGAGATTATGTTAAGAATTCTGAAAAGTGAGGCCATGTTAGCACAGCCAAAGTGGCATGTTTTTGATAGTGTGAAAGGGGCTCTGGTAGAAAGTATGCTGGGACATGACTCCCAGAAAATTTAATATAGTCTGCCGCTTAAGACCAGATCAGTCTGATTTGCATGTCCTGAGCTATTCTCTGCCTGTGATGTAACTCATGAGCTTTAGGCTGTCATTCTAGAGCCAAAGATTATCTTGAGCCTTGAGGCCAAGGGCAACATTTTACAAACATCAGGCCAGAGTTCAGGGTAGTATCTACCATGACAGTTTTGTTTCGGTTTGTTTTTTTTCCTTAGGGTTTATTTTCAAGGCCTGGGTGCACAGCCCAGTGGCAGAGAACCCACTTAGTAACTGGGAGGGCAGTGTTCAATCCCTAGTGTTCAATAAAAGGAAGCAAGGGAAGGGGGAGGGGATAAAAAGGAAAAAAGGAGAGAAAATTTTATTTTCAAGATTAACAGTCAAAAATGGGCACATTTTAAGGAAAGTAATACCATGACACATTTATCACCAAATTTCACCTTTTCTTCAGAAGTTTGAATATGGATACTAAAATGACCTCTAAAATTGCTCAAAGTTTGCTACTATAATCTATTAAACAGCTTTATTGTGCAAAAGGTTAAAAGAGAAGCACCACCTTTCAAATGGGGAAGGAAAAAAAAACCACAGCAATAAAGAGTTGAAAGTTTTCACTAAGAACTAACCAAGTGATAAAAGGCACTGGAAACCCACAGCTGATTAAAGAAAACTCTAGTTAGTATTGTTCTCTTTCCAACTAAATCTGGCATTAGCTTTAGAACCAAGGAGTCAAAAGAGTGTTTTGCTTTAATTTGCCAAGCTGTAAATAAATACTAGCAGACCCACGCTTTGAATGAAAGGCATTATTTGGATATAATTATGATTCCTTACAGCATAAATATCCCAAGAGCTAGTCTCTCTGGTTTAAAAACTCAACAAATCAAAAACTGTAACAGCTCTCAATTTGTCAGACCTGTGGGATCCCATGCAACACCACCATGTGTGTGGGTGGCTACTAAAGTTGTAATTTACTTTCTAACCAATTAAAATTTAAGTTCATCAGTGGCACCTGCCACATTTCAAGCACTCAAGAGCCACCTGCACCAGATAGCTACCACATTGGTAGCCCACAGTGTATAGTATTTCCAACTTGGCAGAAAGTTCCATTGGGCAGTGCAGCTCTCAGGATAGATACAATGTACTTAAAAGCCCAACGGGGTGGGGTTTGGGTCATGACTTGCAATAGCATGATTAAGTACATTAAGTACGTTCTGGTTTTGCCAAGTATTATCAAGAAACTATCCCTTAGGAGTCAAATTCCGCTTCTCTGGAACACACAAATTCTACCAGTTGTTTCTTCAAGTCAATCTTTTAACCTTTGCAAACACTGAGAGCCCAGGTCTTCTCCCAGAGCAACATGTACTCGTTTCTTTGAGTTTCTACTAACTTAAGGGACACGATGCTAACTTATCCGGGTGTGCAGTAACAACACTGCTTCCAGGATCCTGTCTGAACGTCAAATATATCCCCTCTCCCTATAACTCCATCCGCATTTGTCACACCAACTGTCCTGACCTTCCAAAGAGAAGGCAAGAGGACAATTTTCTCAACATGGAGCGCGTAGGTAATTAATCACAGCTGAGAACTCTGCGGGCGTTGGTGTAAGCGTTCAAGCACACAAATACTCTCCTGTTAACCTGGCTTTTGGACTAGGCTATGCTGATCCTCATCTACAACCCCACAACACTAGCTAAATGATTTCCCCAAGGGTCCCAGAGGCGGGCGGTGGCAGCAGCGTCGCGGTGTCCTCCGTCCCTTTTCCCTGCACGCTGCACTTCCGCCAATGCTCCCTAACTTCCATGGAGTGGAGCTTTCCTTTCTGAAGGACTCCGGTCACCAACGCAACCTGGGTGACACGCAAAAGGTGCCTCTCGGCCCGGGCCGGAGGCTCCCCTCGCCCCACGCCCACCGACGACGGGGAGGAGCCATGGCGCACCCCACGCTCGGCGGCCTGCGCCGGGCTGCGCCCGCAGTCCTGGGCCTGACCTTTGGCTGCCACGTCCCTGACGTCCCCAAGACCTCGCCCCGCTCCCCGCCGCCCCCACGCGCCCCACAACCTCTGCTTAAGGACACGTGGAGGCACGTCTGCGCGTCCCGCGAGGAGAATGAGGGGGACAGAGATGGCGCGGTGTCTGCGGCGGCGGCGGCGGCCCCGGGACACGATGGGCTGGGGGGCGGGGAACGGGGTCAGAGAGTGTAGAAAGGGAAAAGGTGACTGGGCTAGGCTGGAGGGGGCGCAAGATGGCGAGAGCGCCACTGTATGAGGGGCGGGGGTTGCGGAGACTGAGGTAACTAGACCCACGGGCCGACCCAGGCAGCGAGAGCGCATGCGCACCCGGCTAGGTGGCGCGCGGCCGCAGTGCTGCTCCGGCTACTTCCGCCACACTCTGGGGGCGGGGCGTCGTGCTCCCGCCAAGGCGGGTGGAGCGGCTCGCAGGCTCGCGGCTCGGCGGGAGCTGCTGTGGGGCGCGTGAGAGGTCGGGCTGACGTACCTGGTATGCCCTGTGCAGACTCTGCCGTCTGGAGGAGGGCGCCTGTGGATCTAGGATTCTCTTCTTTTGTTTGTTTGTTTTTCGAGACAGGGCTTCTCTGTGGCTTTGGAGGCTGTCCTGGCACTCCCGCTGGCCTCGAACTCACAGAGATCCTCCTGCCTCTGCCTCCCGAGTGCTGGGATTAAAGGCGTGCGCCACCAACGCCCGGCTGAATCTAGGATTCTTTAAGGAGTCGATAATCTGCCCTGGAAGTTTGTCCTTGCAAGCTTCTCTTCATGGGTCGGGGTGGTCGTGATTGTTTCGAATGGCAAAGGGGCTCAGAGTTCTGAAAGACCCGCGCCTCAGAGAAGCACTGTGCATGGTCGCTGCAGGTTCTGAGACCTCAAAATCAAAAGCCTGTGGCAACCGATGCAAAGTTTTCCCCCAGTTCGTTTCTACTAAGATTAATTACGTAAGAGCATGTTTTTATTGTTGATAATTCCACTATTTGGGAGGCTTTATAAACAAGCCCTGGTGATTTGGGAGTTAGGCCTGTTCGTCATTTTGTGATCTTGCACCACCTGTATTGAACTGTATGTATGACCTCCTCTAGCTGGGCGTTGGTGGCGCACGCCTTTAATCCCAGCGCTGGGGAGGCAGACCCAGGTGGATCTATGTGAGTTCGAGACTAGCCTGGTCTACAGGCTAGGTTTTCAGCTCTTGCGTTTGATGATTGCAGGTGAAGTTCCTTAATGCATCCAAGACAGTGGTGCCATACGCTTTCAATGCGCCTGTGTGTGAAGTGTTGTTTATATTTTTAGCATTTTTTCCAACAGCTTAAGATAGAAAACATTATCCATACTCAAGTCCTGCCACTTCAAAATATTACCTTTCTAAGTCTTGTCAAGCACTACTACCGCTTCTGTTAATGTCTTGCTTATGAATGAATATGTTCTGAATTGCTTAGCGTCTTTAAAACGGCTATCTTTTGGTTATCTCCTCTCTGGATTGGAGTTGTGCTGGATTTAGTCCTGTCTAATTGCCAGACACTTCAGTATTTATCAAATACACTTGCAAATATATATTATATATTATACATATATTGCAAATATATATTATATATATATATATATTGTAGAGACTCAGCATGACTTGTGAATCCAGGCTTACTCGTCCTAGGCAGAGTGTAGACAGTAAGTGGGAAAGTAGTCAAAATTGTCATTACTTCTCTTTAAAAGTAAGATGAGGTTATATACAACAGGTGAAAAGATTTTTAGTACATGGCCAAGAAAATAGGAGCTAGGGCCTGGTATGGGATTAGAAAGGTCAAGGTCAGTCACCCTTGATTACATAGCGACTTTAAGACCAAACTGAGCTACATCAGACCTGTCTTTTAAAAACAGAGCTGCTGTGAAAACAGATTGTCCAAAGAAATAACATTGCAGATGGTTCATTTTAATTAAAATTTTTCTTTGCTAATGTCATTGCACAGGCATTTCACCTCCAAAGATGAAGATCAGATTTGACTTGTAAACAAACTCTGTCAGGTCCAAAAGAAATTGGGGATAGATCTGTGGTACCTGTCAGGTTACCAAAGTGCATGCTGGCCTCTAGCTTCCTCTGTATCACAACTACCTGTGGCTCCTCTCACCTGGCCCTAAGCTCCAGCTCATGGGCTTCCTTCCCCAGCTTCTCATTCCCTTGTAACTCTATCTCAGCTGTGTACTCTCTTGGCCGCCCTCTCTCTTGCCTCTCTCTTGGTCTCTTTTGCAGGCACTCTCTCTGTCTTCCTCTCTTGCTCTCCCCATCTTTCCTCTCGTGGCCAGGTGAGTAAGCTGGCCGTGTTCAATCAACGGCTTTCTGCCTCTTCTGGACTCTTCCAGTTGGCTCTGGCTCATATCTACAATAAAAACCTTCCCCTCAACCATACCTTGTAGAGGCCATGTCCTCAGTTTATACAATAACAAAGCTAAAAACGATGAAGCTCTTGGTGAAGTTAAAGTTTTTAAAACCACTAGCTCTGAGAAAAAGCAATGATTTCCAAAATAAGTAGGGAAACACAGACTCACTAGTATGAAGGCAAAGTGCGTGTGTCTAAGGGCCCATTTACTTCTTTGTAATGATTACATTAAATGACCAAAGAAGCCTTCATTCTAAAACGGATGGCAAAAGCCGTGCTAATAGGGAACATTTCTGTGAGGAAGCCACTTCTCCACATAAGGATGGTTCACTTCAAGTGACCTGCAAAATATTGCTCTTGCAATCCATGGTTTTTATTTGTTAGGACAATTATGAGAGCCTCACTATAGAAACACAGACCTTCTCTGGGCATGATTGCATACTGTTTAGGATTGCACACACACGTGGTGCTATATTCAATTACTTTTCTGGCATGGAGAACTAATTCTGTATTGTAATCTCAGAGGCACCTTATTTTACTTATTAGACTAGATTTTTTTTTTTTTTTTTTTTTTTGGTTTTTCGAGACAGGGTTTCTCTGTGGCTTTGGAGGATGTCCTGGAACTAGCTCTTGTAGACCAGGCTGGTCTCGAACTCACAGAGATCTGCCTGCCTCCGCTGGGATTAAAGGCATCACCACCAATGCCTGGCTTCTAATCAGGTTTCTTAATACCATTGAGCATCAGTTTTTATATCTGTAGAATGAGATGTTTTAATCAATTGAGCTAAAATCTTGCTGCCTAAAAATCTATGCTCCTTTAAAATAGGAATACCTAAAATACAGATCCTAAATTTATACAGAATAAGTTTAACATGCTTGCTTTCAAAATCTTAGGACTGAGCTCTTACTTTGGATACATGAAGATATCCAACTCATGTTATATATTTCAAAAGAAAAACAAGTAAGAAAAAAAGTAATTCATCCATACCCTAGAAAAAGGGGTGATAGTATTATTTATGCATAATCATATTGGCTCCTACCTTCCATTTGCATTCATATATTTCAAAGCAGGAAGAGCAACATATTGATAGGAAATGTTAAGAATTGCAATACTTGAGGCTTTTATTTTTTTGTATTTTTGTATTTAAATTAGAAAGAAGCTTCTTTTACATGTCAGTCCCAGTTCCCTCTCCCTCCTCTCCTCCCCTGCTCCCCATCCTCTATCTCAACCCCCTTCGCTCCCCAGGGAGGGTGAGGCCTTCCATGGGGGATCTTCAAAGTCTGTCATATCCTTTGGAGCAGGGCCTAGGCCCTCCCCCATGTGTCTAGGCTGAGAGAGTATCCCTCTCTGTAGAATGGGCTCCCAAAGTCCATCCATGGGCTAGGGATAAATACTGGTCCACTACCAGAGGCCCCATAGATTAACCAGACCTCCAAACTGACATCCTTGTTCAGGGGGTCTAGAACAGTCCTATGCTGATTTACCAGCTATCAGTCTGGGGTCCATGAGCTCCCCCTTGTTCAGGTCAGCTGTTTCTGTGGGTTTCTCCAGCCTGGTCTTGACCCCTTTGCTCATCACTCCTCCCTCTCTGCAACTGGGTTCCAGAGTTCAGCTCAGTGATTAGCTGTGGGTGTCTGCTTTTCTGCGTCCATCAGCTACTGGATGAAGGCTCTAGGATGGCATATAAGGTAGTCATCAATCTCATTATCGGGGAAGGGCATTTAAGGAAGCCTCTCGACTATTGCTTAGATTGATAGTTGGCTCCAAACTTGTAGATCTCTGGACACTTCCCTAGTAGTAGATTTCTCTTTAAACCTATAATGGCTCCCTCTATTATGGCATCTCTTTTCTCTCTCCTCTATTCTTCCCCTGACTCTTCCCACTCTCTCGTGTCCTCTTCTCCCCTTCTCTTTCTCCCAATTCCCTCTCCCCTCCCCCATGCTCCCAATTAGCTCAGGAGATCTAGTCCCTTTCCTCTTCTCCGGGGGACCATGTATGTCTCTCTTATGGTCCTCCTTGTTTCCTAGCTTCTCTGGCAGTGTGGACTGTAGGCTGGTAATCCTTTGCTCTATGTCTAAAATCCATATATGAGTGAGTGCCATGTTTGTCTTTTTGTGACTGGGTTACCTCACTCAGGATGGTTTCTTCTAGTTAACTCCATTTGCCTTCGAATTTCAAGATTCATAGAATCTACTTGAATCTTTTAATATAGGACTTAAATTTATAATTATAGGACTGGAGTGATGGCTCAGCATGTAAGAGCTCTAATTGCTCATGGAAAGGACCCAGGTTCAGTTCCCACCTCTCATATGATGGCTTACAACCATCCATCCATAACTCCAGTTCCAGAATACCTGGTACCCTCTTCTGACTTCCAAAGGCACCAGGAATGCTTCTGGTGTATGTATTTCCATGCATCCAAAACACTCATAACATCATGTAAATTGATCTAAAAAAATAAAACTAATCATATTCATCCTCCTAGCGACTTTTCATTCTACCCAAGTTTAACAACCCGGGATCTTTTGAAACTAGTGCTTGACCACTATGATGGTTTGAAAGAAAATGGCCCCCAAAGGAATTGGCACTATTAGGAGGTGTGGCCTTGTTGGAGTAGGTGTGGTCTTGTTAGAGGAAGTGTGTCACTGTGGAGGTGGGCTTTAAGGTCTCATATATGCTCATTAGATGCTCAGTGAGACAGAGCACTTCCTGTTGCCTGTGAGTCAAGATGTAGGGCTCTTAGCTACCTCTCCAGCACTATGTCTGCCTGCATACTACCATGTCCCACCACGATGATAATGGACTGAACCTCTGAACTGTAAATGCTTTCCTTTATAAGAGTTGTCATGATCATGATGTCTCTTCACAGCAATAGAAACCCTAACTAAGACAGCACTGGGAAAACAATCACCATTTTTTGAAGTCAAACTAGGAAGGGAATCTTAGAACATAAGGCTTTGAAGGAGCCCTGGAATGTTCCAGGCAAATGTGAACTTATTCCCATGGAATCCAAAATCTGATTCTAGAAGCAAACAACTTGCACATTTTGACAAATGTTCGTCTTGTGGCTGGTATACCCCTAGAAGCTGCTGAAATAGCAGTACACAAAAGAGGCAGGCACCCAGACCATCTTCAAACTTACATCCCAGTAGGGGAGATTCAATAAACTACAAAATAGCTATATTCTATAGTATATTTGAAGAGCATGGGTGTTACTAGGAAGGTGAAAATGTAAAATAGAAGGATATGGAATGAGGGAGCTGTTGTCATTGAAAAAATGGCAATTGGAGCCAGGCAGACTGGGAAAGTGCTACTGGAATGAGTACATTTGGAAGGCAAAGGAGTTCGCTACAGATGTCTGAAGGACCGGCCTGAGTCAAGTTGCTGAGGTGGAGATAGGTCTCAGAAGGTGGAAGAACTGCCCAAAGCCCCGTGAGCTATGGAAGAGTTAGTTACCCAGAAAGAAAACCGTGTGATGTGAGGTCAAAGATGCATGAGGAAGCCAGTTGCGTAGGGATAGGGTATGATAGACAGAGGTTTGACATCATATAGTTTAGGCTTTAAAATGGTTACTCTGGTGCTGTTAAAAGTCATCTGTAGACTTATATGTCATGCACTAGCCTAGTCAAAGAGGAAACAAAGCATATGTATGTATACTGGTTTGTCATAGTTGGATTCTGGATATATTTTTGAAAGCAGCATGAGACAATTTACTGAGAGACTAGGCTTAAGGATCCTAGGAAAAAAGAACCATTGGTAATCAAACATTTGTTCTGAGCAACTGAAAAAGTGAGTGAATTTGCCTGCCTTAGCTGATATGGAATAGACTGGAATATGTTGGGTGGATACAGGCAATCAAGAATCCAGTTTGGGAGACAAACATAATTAACTGAAGCTCTGTCATCTTTAGTGTTTTTTTTAAACACATAAGTTTTTATGGCAATGGAAATTTTAGGTTTATAATATTTACAATCATTTTATTGAATTATCACAATTTTTGTATGCTGGCTTGGCCTGACTTGTTGAAGTTGTCCATCATTTTTTGTCACTTGGAGAAAATAAACTTCAAGAAGCAAAGGTTTTGTTTTGGCTCACAGTCCCAGAAGGCTCAATCTGTGTTCACTCAGTGTTAAGGCTTGGATCTAAAATGTCCCCAGAGGCCTTTATTTTCAAAGCTCTAAGTCTATGGAGGCTTTGAGAGGTGATGCTGTCTGCAAGAAGTGGCTCACTGAGGGTAGACGACTGTAGTTTGTACCTGCCCTGGTTCTGGCCTGCATTGTCAGCCAGTGAACAGTCACAGCTTTACATCCATGGCTACACAGAGGGAATGCCCCACCACACCTCTATGCCCTTCCCTCTGTGATGGGGTGAAATCCCTCTTTAACTGGAAGCTGAAACACTTCTCTCCTACCTTAAGGAGTTTCTGCAGGTATTTTGGTCACTGTGTCCCAGAACTTGCTGTCTACTGGCTACTTTAGATTTAAGACTGTAGAAAGACAGGAATATCATGGTGGAAGGAGATAGCTGAGGAAAGCTGCCCACCTCAAGGCAGACTGGAGGCAGAGAGAAGACAGAGAGAAAAGGAAAAAATATTCCTTTCGTGTAACAAAGGAAAGAGCCACTCTTCCAGGACATATTCCTTCTAGTTCCCACCACCTTCCAATTATGCTATCAAATTATGAACTTGTCAATGTATTTAATCACCAGTAAGGTGAGAACCTATACAGTTTTATCACTTTCCCGAAGCCCCCGAGCTGACAGCACGTGAGCCTTCAGAAGACATTGCAGGTTCAAAGAACACCACGGGTATATGTCACTACATTTTAAATGAAATACAAGGAAATTGGAGTCTCTTTATTTAAAATAAGAATAGAACAAAAATAAAGTTTTGGGGGCATTAGTTATTGAAAGTAAGATACACAATTCCAAGTTGAAACCAATATAAAGAGCATCCGGTTCTAACTGTATTTTTTGCCAAAATATTTAGATATGAAATTGGATGCATTTTGGTGAATTATTAATAACTGCCTTCCTTTTCTATTACGTATGGAAACAGGGCCAAAAATTAATTGATGCCATGTGTGGCTTATATAACCTGCCCTTACTATTTCACACCCCAAAACTTGATGTAATAAATCTATTTTGACTAAGTAATGCTCAGATAAATTGTTAAATAATGATCAAAGAATGTACAAATGGGCTTAGTTTCTATCATTCTACACATATATATAAAGATAGATATAGATAGATATAGATTTTTTTCCTTTTTCTGGAATCTTTTTTAAACAACCTCATTAACCTGGTGGTGTTCAGCCTCTCTGAAACTAAGGCCATATCTCCTATACCCACCCACTAACCAGGAACCAAGTATTCCAAATCTAATCTAATGGGGACATTAGATGGATATGTAGCTTTAGGAACCCGATGCTTACATGATTCATTAATTTACACACATCACTCAGGTATGACTTTTTGTCCCATTCCTACATTCAGCCTAAAAGAATGTTCTCACTAGGATCTATGTGGACATGACAGAAGCCAAAGAACACAATGAAATGGTCAAGAGAGTTCCTAGAACAAGGAGAAGTGAGTCAAAGGTTGGGTCCTCAACATGGCAATGAGTGTGGCAGATAGTCTGTAAAGACCACTGGGAAGCTGGGCAGTGGTGGCACACACCTTTAATCCTGGCACTTGGAGGCAGAGGCAAGCAGATTTCTATGAGTTCAGGGCTAGCCTGGTCCACAGAGTTAGTTCTAGGACATCCAAGGACATAGAGAGAAACCCTGTCTCAAAAATCCAGTAGTAGTTTCCTGATGCCAGGAGAAGAGTTTCAAAGAGGCATATTAATGATACATGTTAATGTTAACTGAACTTAATCAGTTCAAGGTGGCCCCTGGCAAAACCAATTTTTATGGAGCTAGGAAGAGAAACATGGTCATTCTGACTTAAGAAGGGATAGTTGGTAAAGAAAACCTTTATTCTTTCCAAGAACTACTTTCCAAGAAGTCACATGATGTCTAGAATCGTATTTAGTGACAAGGAATAGATTTTTTTTTCCAGATAAAGACACTTGAGCCTGTTTACAGGGTTTGGAGAAGAAACTGGGCAAGAGGAAAATGTTGAATCCTTGGGATAGAAAGCTGATGTCTTTGCAAGTTTGTATAGTATTGGGTCCTCGAAGAGCTAGTAGAAGGCTCAAGTAGAGTTCAAGAAGTGGCTGAGACCTTATACATAGAAAAGAGGTAGAAGCCGGCTGGTGGTGGCGCACGCCTTTGATCCCAGCACTCGGGAAGCAGAGGCAGGTAGACCTCTGTGAGTTCGAGGCCAGCGTGGTATACAAAGCTGCACACAGAAACTCTGTCTCAGAAAAACCATTAAAAAAGAAAGAGAAGAGGAGGAAACAGAAGAGAAAAAAGAAAAGAGGGTAGGTAGACTAGAAGAAAGAAATGAACATGAAACTACCCATACTAGTTGACACCAGTTTTTCCTAATTAGGAAAGATGCTGTTTTCCTGAAAGGGGGATGACGAGGTAAACCCAGTACAAAATGATGCAGGTTTGCACTGTGAGGAGTGGGGCACACAGCATCAGAGACTGGTTGTCATCGAAGCTTGCCAGTATGGAGCAGTAATTCCAACATAGAATTGCAACATCTGCTTCTTATTAGAAAGGAATACGTGTTCCCCATCCCACACCTCCAGAATCAGAAACCCCCAAGGGTGGCTTGGTGGTCTGCTTTAGCAAGCCTCCAGGCGATTTTGAAGTACACACCCTTGGGGAAATGCTTGCCTAGAGTTTCGACGGAATCTGTGGCTTCCCCAACCAACAATCAATGACGGAGTACAAACTGTGATACCCACCCACATCCTAGGCAGCTTTTAGTAATATTTTCCATATTACAGTAAAGCACATTTACTTGGCATGTTAGAGATTTGTGAATTTCTATGTGGAAATGAGTGTCATACACGGTTTTCTATATCTGAACAAAGAGACTCCTTTCATCTAAATTTCACAAAGCAAATACTGTTTTCAGAAAGTGCCTCTCTACTCAAGTTTTACACTTATAATAGAGAAATAATGAAATTGTCATTCACTTCATCAAAACTATTCTGTGACCCAATGCAGTCCTCAGATTTTGCTTGGGAACCACTGTCATCTCATTCTAACTAACCGATGGTGATCAGCCCTCATGGGGGAGATATTTATGAATGAAACTTTCTCAATGTTAAGTTTCCCATAAATTTATCTTCAGGTCTTGACCCTGGCTACTGTTTATCTGGCAGCAAATAATGACATATGACAAAATAAGTGAGCAAATAGTATATGGTTATTAATGAGCTTAGAGATAGCCAGTCAAGCAATAGTGTCTCTGTAATTACATGCTTGTTCACAACTCAATTTTTTGTATTACATGCCAATAATAAAGTCATTTTCTACTACCATTGTTCCAATAATGTTGTCACTGTTCAACTATTTAGAATCTAATTTAGAACTACTTTCACTATCTAGGGAATGTTCCTTTGATTATCCCTAAACAATGGAAAAGCCAACAGATTCACAGCCAAGAAGGATTTTAAGAATTAATTTACAGCCAGATACATATGTGGGTGAGCAAGCTGACTTATCCAGGTGTGCCTTGTGTAAAGAAATATGGCATCTAGAGATTCATATTTAAAAACCAGATGTGAGCATGCAGAAAGCAATGAGACATTCCCCCAATTACTTTTACAGGTAAGGCCTAGCTATCAAAGTGAATTTGAATAGTGAGCAAATAACAGCTTCCAGGAAGGATAGCTAGAAAGCCTAAATTATAACCTGATTGAAATGTTATGTAAATAAGGAGAAACATTGCCATGATACATTGTAAAAGCAGATTTAAGCACAATAACTTAGCACATTCCTATACAGTTGAAATAAGTGGGAAAAGATGAATGAGTCAGACTTTCAGGTCCCAATACTCTGGAATTCAAATTAGGTAGCTAATTCCCCTTAACCTGATTTTGGTATGACCAAGCAATTTTTACATTTTCTTTTTTAATTCCAAAAATTATGGGGTGGTTTCTATGAATAATGTTTTTCTTCCAAATATGACGATGAGATGCATTAGAAAGTCCCATTTCATGTAGCAATTGCATTTTTCCACTGCAAATCAAGAACTCTGCAGTTTGCATTTTATTTGGATCTCTCCTAAGTTGAGGTGAGTTTGTTCTAGAGGAGGGATAAATTGCCTGGTAAGAGTGAAGTAACAAATCCCTGAATTTCACTCTATGGGGTTTAGGCCTCCCTTGTAGTAGCAAGTCAACCCAGATACCTGTTGTGTCAGTCAGCATTCCATGACTCTAAAAAAAAAAAAATACTGAAACAATTAATTTGTAAAGGGAAAATATTTATTTGGAGTCATAGTTTGCAGGTTCCAATCCAAGATTACAGGCCCATTGATTTAAGTCTCTGGTGGGCATGCCAGATGATCATGTCCTGGGAGTGCATGCTGGAACAAACTGCTCATCTCTTCACTAGGCAGCAAAAGAAAAAAGGGAAAGGAGTCAGTCCTCCACAGTTTCCTTCAAGGATATGCATCCAGTGACCTAAAAACCCATGATAAGTTCAGTCTAAAGATCTGTAACACCGGTAATATCAACCTAGATGGGACAGGCCTTTAGTACATGGATGGACCGCTACAGGAAACAGGTGCTTATTCACTTCATTAAAAAAAAATAAAAAAAAAAAAACACAAAAAAACCCTGGCCTTCTGAAAGTGTTTTCAAATACAGAGAACTTCAAGATGGTGAGAAACTGAGAAGGGCTTCTGAGTTCAGTCAGAAATATTGACGTAACAAGCACTGGTGACTTTCCGGGGTGTAAGTATGAATGGGCGAAGCAGATCACTCATTTCAGAAGTTTAGCAATTTAGAAGGTGGAAGAAGTTGATAAATGGAAAGAGAGCTAGTTATAAAGTCCCCCCTTCCCACCCCCCCACCGCCATGAGACGGAGAAGATGGGAAGGAGAGAGAGTCAACAGAAATAAGGATATAAACGGTGGTTCTCAACCTTTTGGTCACGACCCCTTGAGAGGGTTGAAAAAAATCCTTTCACAGGGGTTGTATATCCTGCATATCAGATATTTACACTACAATTCTATAAATTCATCACTTCAGTTGCACAGTTCACTGGT